>NC_081360.1:98056716-98356716 GCF_030684315.1 Stegostoma tigrinum
CAGCATCGCGGAAATCAAATTGGCCCAGCATCGTGGATTCAAATGGGCCCAGCATCGCGGCCTCAAATGGGCCCCGCATCGCGGAATCAACTGGGCCCAGCATCGTGGAATCAACTGGGCCCAGCATCGCGGACTCAAATGGGTCCAGCATCACGGCCTCAAATGGGCCCCGCATCGCGGAATCAACTGGGCCCAGCATCGTGGAATCAACTGGATCCAGCATCGCGGACTCAACTGGATCCAGCATCACGGCCTCAAATGGGCCCCGCATCGCGGAATCAACTGGGCCCAGCATCGTGGAATCAACTGGGCCCAGCATCGCGGACTCAAATGGGTCCAGCATCATGGACTCAAATGGGCCCAGCATCACAGACTCAAATGGGTCCAGCATCGCGGAATCAAATGGCCCAGCATCACGGACTCAAATGTGCCCAGCATCACGGACTCAAATGGGTCCAGCATCGCGGACTCAAATGGGCCCAGCATCACAGACTCAAATGGGCCCAGCATTGCGGAATCAAATGGGCCCAGCATCACAGACTCAAATGGGCCCAGCATCACAGGCTCAAATGGGCCCAGCATCGCGGCCTCAAATGGGCCCGGCATCGCGGCCTCAAATGGGCCCAGCATCACGGACTCAAATGGGCCCAGCATCGCGGACTCAAGCAGGCCCAGCATCGCAGAATCAAATGGGCCTGGCAGAGTGGTCTTAACCGGGCCCAGAAGCATAGAGTCCAATAGGCCCAGCATCGTGTACTCCGATTGGCCAAGTAGAACGGACTCGAGTGGGCCCAGCAGCACAGACTCGGGTTGGAGGCGAATTTGGGTCCCCAACAGGGTTGGCGTTCAACGCCGAGGCGGCAGCAGAGGCAAGTCTTGGCTCAGTACAAGGCTTGGTGGCATCAGCGCTGACTCTTTCTGGATGAAGGGACTGGGGGCATTCTGGCGAAGTTTGCCAATGATACAAAGATAGGTGGACAAGCAGGTAGTACTGAGGAGGTGGGGAAGCTGCAGAAAGATTTAGACATTTTAGGAGAATGGTCCAGGAAATGGCTGATGAAATTCAATGTGAGCAAATGCGAGGTTTTGCACTTTTGAAAAAAGAATACAGGCATGGACTGTTTTCTAAACGGTGAGAAAATTCGTAAAGCAGAATTACAAAGGGATCTGCGAGTGTTGGTCCAGGATTCTCTAAAGGTTAACTTGCAGGTAGAGTCTGTGATTAAGAAAGCGAATGTAATGTTGTTGTTTATCTCAAGAGGGTTGGAATATAAAAGCAGCGATGTGCTTCTGAGGCTTTATAAAGCTCTAGTTAGGTCCCATTTAGAATAGTGTCCAATTTTGGGCCCCACACCTCAGGAAGGACATACTAGACCTGGAGTGTGTCCAGCGGAGATTCACATGGATGATCCCTGGAATGGTAGGTTTAACGTATGATGAATGGCTAAGGATCCTGGGATTGTACTCATTAGGGTTTAGAAGGTTGAGGGGAGGTCTAATAGAAACTTATAAGATAATGTATGGCTTAGAAGGGGTGGACGCTAGGAAGTTGTTTCCGTTAGGCGGGGAGACTAGGACCCGTGGGCACAGCCTTAAAATTAGAGGGGGTAAATTTAAAACTGAAATGAGACGATATTTCTTCAGCCAGAGAGTGATGGGCTTGTGGAATTCATTGCCACGGAGTGCAGTGGAGGCCGGGACGTTGGATGCCTTCAAGGCAGAGATCGACAAATTCTTGATCTCAGAAGGAATCAAGGGCTACAGGGAGAGTGCAGGGAAGTGGAGTTGAAATGCCCATCAGCCATGATTTAAATGGTGGAGTGGACCTGATGGGCCGAATGGCCTTACTTCCACTCCTATGTCTTATGGTCTTATGTTTTGATGAGCTGGGCCCAAAGTTGGCCCATGGTGGCGGCAGGGTCAAGTTTGAGTCAGTGCGATACCTGGCAGCATCGACAGCGTCTGATGGAGCCGAATAGTGGCAACTTTCATTCCAGCAGCAGTGCTACAGCAAAAGGGATCTCGTGGCTGGCCATCAGGCCCAGGCCCATAGTGGAACACTTAACAAAAGGGACTGCAGAACTGAACATTTTTTTCTTTATTTCTGCCTTTATATTCTATGTTTTGGTTTACTTTGGAGAGTGGTGACACAATACAACACTTTTCACTGTATTTTGTGACAATAAGTAAATCAAATTGAACCAGGGAAGGCACTTCTCACCTTCTCACAAGGTGTATATAGACCCAACCCAAGGCACTAAGCATTAAATTCTAGAATGTGGAATCACACAATGTCAAATGCCTAAGTATTGGTGGCTAGGAGGTCTGATTCAGGGGACCCTACTCGGGACTGAAACAAGGCCAGTAATGTGCCTGTAATAATTTACAAAGGGGCAGGGAGCAAACAGTATATGGGAGGAAATATCTGTCCTCAATGTTCCCTTTCTAAATCCCTCAGGACTGCGACAACAACAGGAGTTCAGCTGTGTATTTCTTCGAACAGGATCAAAGGGGCAGGAGTAGGCCATTCATCCCAACGAGTCTGTTCTACCATTTAGTATGATCATGGCAGATCGAACACATACTTTTACCCATATTATCTCTTTACGCCAATGATAGTTAAAAATGACCAGACTATGCCTTAAAAATACTCTTAACTCTGAGCATCCACAGCCCTCTGGGTTATAGAATTCCAAAGATTCACCATTCTCTAAGTAAAATAAATTGTCCTTACCTCAGTTGTAAATGCCATTTTTAAGTTGCCCCCCTTAGTTCTAGGCTCCCCAACAACAGGAAGTATCTTTATTGCATCTACCCTGTCTATGTCTAAGTTCTATACATTCGAGAAGGTATTAGATGTTCTTTTTTTGAACTGTAGTGGTATGCAGGGATATGGAGAAAACACAAGGGATTAGCACTCGATAACAGAGCTGGGTTAGAGTCAATAAGTGTGGGGCAGGAAAAATCACAGCAGGTCAGACAGCATCAGAGGAGCAGGAACGTCAACGGTTTTGGCCGAAACTCTTTGTCAGGCCACCTCCAGCAAGATGCCACCATCAGATACATCCCCTCCCCTCCCTTATCTGCCTTCCGCAGAGACTGTTCCCTCCGGGACACCCTGGTCCACACTTCCATCACCCTCAACACCTCCCCACAGTCCTATGGCACCTTCCCCTGTAACCAGCGAAGGTGCAACACCTGCCCATTTACCTCCTCCCTCCCCAGTATCCAAGAGCCCAAACATACCTTTCAGGTGAAGCAACACTTTACCTGCACTTCCAAGAATCTAGTCTACTGCATTCGCTATTCACAATGAGGTCTCCTCTACACTGGGGAAATGAAGTGTAGACTTAGTGACTGCTTCGCAGAACATCAATGTTCTGTTTGCAAAAAAGACCCTGAACTTCCTGTTGCCTGCCACTTCAATGCACCACCCTGCTCCCTGGCCAACATCTCTGTCTCCAGCTTGCTACAGTGTACAAGCTGGAGGATCAACATCTCATTTTCCACTTGGGAACCCTACAGCCCTCTGGACTCAATACTGAGTTCAATAATTTTAGGGCCTAAACTCCCCCATGTCCCAGCATCCCACCCCACACACCAGGCCTGGTTACCACATAGCCTGCCAGTACTCACCCCCTGGTGTTAGTCACTAACAGTCCCCATTAACAACTATTCACCCTCACAGCCTGATTGTTAGCAACTCCTTTGTCTGTCCAACTCTCTTTCTCTTTGGGCTCTATCCTATCGTTTCCTCCCTACCCCAGCCACCTCCCTATTTTCTGCATATAAACTGATGTTTTCCCAGCCACCATCAGTTCTGAGGAAGGGACACCGGACCTGAAACGTTAACTCTGTTTTCTCCTCCACAGAAGCTGCCAGACCTGCTGAGCTTTTCCAGCAACTTTAGTTTTTGTTCTTGATTTTCAGCATCTGCAGTTCATTTGGTGATTTTTTTAAAAAAAAAACTTTCAGAAGTTGATTGGGGGGCAGATATTCACAGGTAAAGAAAGTGGGAAGCCTTGAAAAATGAGATAATGAGAGTCCAGAGTCAGTATATTCCTGTTGGTATGAAGGGCAAAGCTGATAGGTGTAGGGAATGCTGGACGACTAGAGAAATTGAGGCTCTAGTAAAGAATAAGATGGAAGCATATGTCAGGTACAGACAGCAGAGGTTGACTGAATCCTTAGAAAAGAATAAGGGCACTAGGAGTATACTCAAGAGAGAACTCAGGAAGACAAAGAGGGGACATAAGATAGCTTTGGTAGTTATGGCTAAGGACGGTCCAAAGGGATTGTACAAATACATTAAGGACAAAAGAGTGACTAGAGACAGCATAGGCACCTTAAAGATCAGCAAGGCTGTGGAAATACAGGAGATGGGTGAGATATACAGTAGGTATTTTGCATCCATGTTTTCTGCGGAGGAGGATATGGAAGCTGGAGAACTTGGGAAGCAAACAGTGGTACCTTGAAAAGTGTCCATATCACAGACGAGGAGGTGCTGGACGTCTTAAAATGCAAAAAGGTGGATAAATCCCTGGGATCTGATCAGGTGTACCCTAGAGCTTTGTGGCAAGCTGGGGAAGAGATTGCTAAGTCCCTTGCTATGTTATTTGTATCATCAATAGTCACAGGTGAGGTGCCAGAAGACTGGAAGTTGGCTAACATGGTGCCATTATTTAAGAAAGTCGGTAAGGAAAAGCCAAGGAATTATAGACTGGGTGAGTGTGATGTCAGCGGTGGGCAAGTTGTTGGAGTGGATTCTGACGGACAGAATTTACATGTATTTGGAAAGGCATGGATTGATTAGGGATAGTCAACATGGGGTTTCGTGCGTGGGAAATTGTGTCTCACTAATTTGATTGAGTTTTTTGAAAAACTGACAAAGAAGTTTGATGAAGGCAGATGTTGTCTATTTGGGCTTCAATAAGGTGTTCGACGAGGTTCCATACACTGCTTAGCAAAATTAGATCACATGGAATACAGGGAGAACTAGCCATTGGGAGACAGAGGGTGTTGGTGGAGGGTTGCTTTTCAGATTGGAGGCCTGTGACCAGCGGTGTGCCACAAAGATCGGTGCTGGGTCCACTGCTTTTTGTCTTTTGTAAACGATTTGAATGTGAACGTGGGAAGTATGGTGAGTAAGTTTGCAGATGACGCCAAAATTGGAGGAGTAGTGGACAACAAAGAAGGTTACCTCAGAGTATAACAGGATTTTGATCAGATGGGCCAATGGGTCGAGGAGTAGCAGATAGAGTTTAATTTAGGTAAATGTGAGGTTCTGCATTTTGGAAAGGCAAACCAGGGCAAAACTTATACATTTAATGGTAAGATCCTGGGGAGTGTTGCCAAACAAAGAGACCTTGGGATACTGGTTCATAGTTCCTTGAAAGCAGAGTCACAGGCAGACAGGATATTGAAGAAGGCGTTTGGTACACTTGCCTTTATTGGTCAGTGCATTGAGTATAGGAGTTGGTAGGTCATGTTGCAGCTGTACAGGACATTGGTTAGGTCACTATTGGAATATTATGTTTAATTCTGGTCTCCCTGCTATAGGAACAATATTGTGAAAATTGATAGGGTTCAGAAAAGATTTACAAGGATGTTGCCAGGGTTGGAGGGCTTGAGCTATTGGGAGAGGCTGAAAAGGCTGGAGGGATTTTCCCTGGAGAGTCGGAGGATGAGGGTGACCGTATAAAAGTTTATAAAATCATGACAGGCATGGATAGGACAAATAGTCAAGGTTTTTTCCCCAGGGTAGGGGAATCCAAAACTAGAGGGGCATAGGTTTAAGGTGAGAGGGGAAAGATTTAAAAGGGACCTAAGGGCAACATTTTCATGCAGAGGATGGTGCGTGTATGGAATGCGTTGCCAGAGGAAGTGATGGAGGCTGGTACAATTACAACATGTAAAAGACACGGGAATGGGTGCATGAATAGGAAGGGTTTAGAGGGATATGGGCAAAATGGTGGCACATGGGACTAGATTAGTGTAGAATATCTGGTCAGCATGGGACAGTTCGACCAAAGGGTCTGTTTCTGTGCTTTGCAACTCTATGACTCTAATAAGACGCTATAACTGCAGCATCTATTCACCCCTCACTGCCACACAGATCAGACAAGAATACAATGACACCTCTTGAGTATCCTCCATTAGTATTTATTTTCAGCTAGAATTCTTTGAAATGCAAATCAGTGTTTCTTCAGATGATGGAGCATTTCATCCCGCATTGCCACAGTGACCCCTAATGATTCAGTGTCCCAGCTAGGAGAATTTAAAATGAGCAATGACTAAAGGCTGTGCTATCTTTACAATTTCCGTGTCTTTGACGAATGGAGTAATTTGAGCTACACTGAGCTACAGAGGAAAAGGTTCAGACGGCGACGACGCTTTGTTAGTGGTGGCTGGGTCTGATGGGAAAGCAAGGTTATGTTGGCAGAGTCGGGAGAAAAGAGTTTACATCAATGTAACAACAGTGGGCATCTAGAAGCAGTTCATAGCCAATGAGGAGTTTTGAAACATTGCTGTAACATAAGATGGATGCAGCAGCCAATTAGCACACAGTAAAATCCAACAGACAGCACTGGGATAATGTTTATCTTTTAATGCCGAGGGATGAATGTTGGTCAGGACATTACCAATTGACTGTCAGATTGGGGGAACAACAGGACAAGCAGAACAACTCTGAGCTACAGGACAGCACTACATCACCTTATACTGAGTCCTGGAGACTTCTAAACCTTCGACCCTGTTAATCTCTCCATTTGTTTTAGTTCATTATTTATTCTTCATGAATTTCAGCAATAACTTATATCAAGTTTTAGAAGGCAGTTACAGTTTTAACAAGTAGATTTACACGTTGATGGTTTGTAGTTGGTCACTTGAAGCTAGAATCTATTCAACACCAAAAACAGGTTTGCTGGAAAAGATCAGAGATAATGGGAACTGCAGATGCTGGAGATTCCAAGATAATAAAATGTGAGGCTGGATGAACACAGCAGGCCAAGCAGTTTCGGCTCCAGTGACCCTTCCTTGGAATCTATTTGTTTGACATAAATAGCAATTCTTGTTAAGTACTGACACCTGCTGCATGCCTTCTGTCAAGCTGGTCTAAAAGATAATCGAAAACTGTAGAAGTTGGTGTGTTCGCTGAGCTGGGAGGTTTGATGGCAGATATTTTGTCTCATTACAGGGTGAAACCCTCAGAGCTGTGGAGACTCCTGTGAAGTGCTGTTGTCTTGTGCTGTTTCAAATTTATATGGTCTGGTTTTTGTTCATGGATACTGATTGCTAATTGTCTGCCTGTTTGTCCCATGCAGTGCTTTGAGCAGTCTCCGCATGGTATCTTGTAAACCACATTTGTCCTGTCAATGGTATCTATTGGGTCTTTAACCCTGGTCAGTTGCTGTCTTCGTGTGGCTGTCAGGTTGTGTGCAGTCATGATTTCTAGCGGTCTGAGCATCCACGAACACCAGCCAGCAACTAAATGGCACAACCAGATGTCCTTAGTTTCAATACACACAGACAAGAAAAACCACTCTTTCAACTGGGGCAGCACTACTATCACTGAGCAAGCCAAACAGAGAACAGCCAGGGAATTCTTGGAGGCTTGGCATTCATCCAAGGAGTCCATCAAATAAACACATGGAATTAGACCCCATATACCAACCGTTACAATGCACAGCCGGCAGCAGCAAACACCAGACCATATAAATTCAAACTGGCACAGCACTTTACAGGAGGCTCCACAGCTCTGAGGATGTCACCTAGCAAGGGGACAAAACGTCTGCTATCAAGCTTCCCAGCTCGGCGAATACACCAACACCTTACAACCAGCACCCAAGCTACAAATCTTCCCTGAATAATTGAAAACTTTTTGTGATGACACTTGGGAATGTTGGGATTTGATTTCCAGCATGTTTCCCCCATGAGGTGTAACAGGGTACACAGCTAACATCCATCCAAGGAACATGGTCTAGCCGGCACAGACATCAATGAGTGACTGCTGGTAGATTCAGCATGCTCCAGGACCTCTGAATTGGTGATATCATTCTGATGAGAGATGCTGAGGATACATCTGAGAAAACCATCTGTTATCTACTCTTTTGGTAGGACTTCAAGGAGTACAAGCCTAGTTTTTGCAATCTCTCCTCCTACTTTAATGCGTGGAAGCCTGGTCACATACAGGTGAATATGTTCTTCCCTCCTTCCAAGGCCAATACTGCCATTCTAAAACATTTACGTTGTCAGCACCCAAACATCAGTTGGTAGAGTATCAGACTTCTGTGGGTGGCTCAGTAGTTAGCACTGCTGTCTCATTGTGCCAGAGTCCCAGGGTTGATTCCAGCCTTCAGCGACCGTCTGTTTGGACTTTGCATGCTCTCCCTGCACCTGTGTGAGTTTCTGCCAGGTACCCTAGTTTCCTTCCACAGTCCAAAGACATGCAGGTTAGGTGGATTGTCCATGCTAAATTGTTCCAGGATGTTAGGGATTAGTTAAGGTAGATGAGACGTTACAGGGATAATTTGGAATGCTCTTCAGAGGCCTCTGTCTGCATTGTATGCTAAAATTCAATTTCCTCTCTCGTGCTCTCTACATGTACTGGTCCCTAAGAAGCATTGGCAACTGTGCAAGTCCATTGGCTTGGATTATATTGGTGTTTTACATGTAGTGCAATGGTTTGTGATGGCCTTCAGTAGGATTGCTGACCTTACGACCTGCCATCAAATGTATTGTATGGGCAGGATTTGCAGGGTGAAAAACTATCTGTTTGGAAACATCATAAATGCACCTCTGTATGTGCCAAAATGCCCTGAATTAAGACCTGAGTCCAAAGCTGCTGGCAGAGCGCTAGGGACACTAGCCACTGCGCCATGAAACACCCTAACATTCTAAACCACAAGGAAAAACACCTCTCCACAGTTACCTTATCAAGTCCAGTAAGAATCTTGGATATTTCAATAACATCACCTCACATTCTTCTTTATTTCAATGAGTACATGCCCAATCTCTTAATATAGATTAGATTAGATTCCCTACAGTGTGGAAACAGGCCCTATGGCCCAACAAGTCCACACTGCCCCTTGAAGCATCCCACCCAGACCCATTCCTCCATAACCCCCACACCCCTGAACACTATGGGCAATTTAGCATGGCCAACCCACCTAACCTGCACATTTTCGGACTGTGAGAGGAAACTGGCACACCCGGAGGAAACCCACGCAGACACAGGGAGAATGTGCAAACTCCACACAGACAGTCGCCCGAGGTGGGAATCAAACCTGGGTCCCTCGCACTGTGAGGCTGCAGTGCTAACCACTGAGCCACCGTGCCACCGCATCTCTTCAACCTATCCTCATAAAAGGTCCTTTCATACCTGGGATCAACTTAGTGAATCTTTTCTACATTCAATGGTATATATCTATCCTTAGATAAGAGGTCCAAATATTACTTGGTATTACGCACTGAAATTATATGCTAGCTTTTTGTGATTTATGCACGGACTCCCAAAATGTTCTGTGCTGTAGCTTTCTGTAGTCTTTCCCCACTTCATTACTATACAGCCCTTCAATTCTTCCTGCCACTGTGCAAAAGCTCACATCCTCTAATGTTATATTTTATTTGCCACATTTTTGCCCACTTCCTCTGCAGACTCTTTGTGTCTTCTTCCTCACTTGCCTTCCCATCAAAAATTGTGTCATCTGCAAATGTGGCTATCGAACATTCACTTTCCTCATACAAGTCATTAATATATATTGAAAATAATTATGGCCCCAGCACTGATCTCTATGGCACTCCACAAGTTAGAGAGCCACCCTGAAAATGCCTCCTTAATCCCAACTGTCAGTCTTCTTTTAGCCAATCCCCTACCCATGCTAATAAACCACCTCCAACACCACAGAGGGTGTCTTATTAAGTATATTGGGTACCTTATTTGCATTTTCAGAAAGCGTTTGATATAGTGCATCCACTGCTTCCCCTTTACCAATCCTGCTTGATACCTCCTCAAAGAGTTCCAAACTTTTGTCAGGCATGATTTCCCCTTCATGAATCCATGCTGGCTCTGCTGATCATATTATGTGTTTCCAAATGCTCACTGCCTTCACCCTTCATAGATGATAACATTTTCCTAATAGCAAGACATTAAGTTTACGAACCTATTGTTAACTTTTATTATCTCCTTCCCTTTTGAACTAAGGGTGTTACATTGGCAGTCTTCATATCCTCTGGGTCTTTTCCAGAATCTAAGGATTTTTTTTGAAAGGATTCTGTTATCCTGGCTACTACTTTTTAATGATTGGTATACAGGGCATTGGCAAAAGGAGTACAATTGAATCACTAACCTGCCAGAGATTGACTAAACTGCAGGTCCACGTAAATCCCACATTCCACACTGTGATCACTGTCCCCAAAACCCATTCAGAATAGACAGCAACACTTGCTAGCTAGACAGAGCCAAGCACAGCTTGTCTTAGTCTTCATTATGGATTGCATTTAGGTTTACATTCATGCAGAATGACAGCTTGCCCAGTATAAAGGAGCAGAAAGCTATTTCCGGCTGCCGGCACAGAATAGCGGGAAATGCTTAGAAAAGCAGAAAGACATTGCTTTTTGAACTGAAAGAGGAAAGTGATTGTACCGGATCTTTCTCATCTTGGAAAATCTTTAGGAATTGATCCAGATGCTGCAGAGGGATGAGACAATTTTTAACATCTCCGAGATTTCTGCGCTCATCCAATTCTGGCCTTTTGAGCATCATTAGCTTTAACTATATGGCTATTGACAATTGTGCTTTCAGCTTTCACCCTGCAATTCCCATAAGACCATAAGACATAGGAGTGGAAGTAAGGCCATTCGGCCCATCAAGTCCACTCCGCCATTTAAATCATGGCTGATGGGCATTTCAACTCCACTTCCCTGCACTATCCCCGTAGCCCTTGATTCCTTCTGAGATCAAGAATTTGTCGATCTCTGCCTTGAAGGCATCTAACATCCTGACAATGAATTCCACAAGCCCACAACTCTCTGGCTGAAGAAATGTCGTCTCATTTCAGTTTTAAATTTACCCCCTCTAATTTTAAGGCTATGCCCACGGGTCCTAGTCTCCCCGCCTAACGGAAACAACTTCCTAGCATCCAACCCTTCGAAACCATACATTATCTTGTAAGTTTCTATTAGATCTCCCCTCAAACTTCTAAACTCTAATGAGTACAATGCCAGGATCCTTAGCCATTCATCATACGTTAAACCTACCATTCCAGGGATCATCTGTGTGAATCTCCACTGGACACACTCCAGGGCTAGTATGTCCTTCCTGAGGTGTGGGGCCCAAAATTGGACACAGTATTCTAAATGGGGCCTAACTAGAGCTTTATAAAGCCTCAGAAGCACATTGCTGCTTTTATATTCCAACCCTCTTGAGATAAACGACAACATTACATTCGCTTTCTCAATTACGGACTCTCCCTGCAAGTTAACCTTGAGAGAATCCTGGACCAACACTCCCAGATCCCTTTGCACTTCTGATTTGTGAATTTTCTCACCGTTTAGAAAATAGTCCATGCCTGTATTCTTTTTTCCAAAGTGCAAAACCTCACATTTACTCACATTGAATTTCATCAGCCATTTCCTGGATCACTCTCCTAAACTGTCTAAATCTTTCTGCAAACCTTTCCCGCCCTTGATCCGAACCGTTCTTTTTTCATCTTTAAGATTCTCTTATGGTGAGACCAAGATTTGGCGATTTGTCTTGATCTGTGGCTAATTGTTTGGTAATGTCACACATAGGGCAGAGCAAAAGCATTGGTTGAAGTTGTGGATCCTGCAAAGAATGAAAAACAGGAGAGGTCCTTTGCAGGCCTGGGAGGTGGAGGCTCTGAGCTGAGGTAGGGCTGATTGTAGGGCCAGAGGATGCCGGCGCATTGCTGAGAACATGTGCTTGAAGGGCTGCAGAGAAAACCGTTTTTGGAGGCTCTGGATCTTGTATGTAATGCTCCAGCTCTGATGCTCCGGTGACCATGAAAGGTCGGAGCAGAGTTGGCCATTGATTTCATTGCTGTGCCATTCAATGAGACCACTGTTGATTTGGTGATCCCAGTTCGACTCTCCTGTCTTTTCTCCATAACCCTTGATTTCTTTAATGAAGAAAAAACATATTTATTACAGCCCTGAATATTCTTAATCACCCGGCCTTGACAGCCCTCTGTGGCAAAGAATTCCACAGATTCACTCCCCACTGAGAGAAGAAATTCCTCTTTATCTTTGTCTTAGATGTGCAGCCACATATTTTGAGATATGCCCTCTGGCCCCAAATGCTCCCACAATGGGAAATCTAAACCTACCTTGTCAATCACGCTGAGGATCTTGTCTACATCAATAAGGTCTCCTCTCATTCTTCTAAACCCCAATGCGTACAGGCCAAACCTACTCAAACTCTCCTTATAAGACAGTTCCTCCATCCCCAGGATCAACTCAGTGAACCTTTTCTGGCTTGCCTCCAATGCCAGAATATCCTTCCCCAGATAAGGGAACCAAAACTGTTTTACAATATTCCAGCCGTAACCTCCCTGTTTTTATACTTAATTCCTTTTGAAATAAAGACCATTATTTATTCCATCTGGTTCACTAATGACTTTTAGGGAAGGAAACTGCCATCTTTACCTGGTCTGGCCTACAAGTGACTCCAGATCCATGAAATTACTGAATTGCTTTAAAAGCTCTGGCTCACTATTGGAGTGGAAATCTCCAGTCCTTGCCTGGTACACGGGGGTCTCGTGTTTCATAGGATCTCTACAGTGTGGCAGCAGGCCATTTGGCCCATCGAGCTCAACTGACCCTCCAGAGACCATCCCCACCCATCCCCCAACCCTACATTTCCCATAGCTAGCCCACACATCCCTAGACACTACAGGCCAAAGTACTTAAGCTACACATCTTTGTGATTACGGGAGGAAACCAGGGCAAACACGGGAGAAATGTACAAACGTCTCATGGATAGTCACCTGAGGGTGGGATCAAACCCAGGTCCCTAGCGCTGTAAGGTAGCAGTGCTAACCACTGAGCCACCGCATAGCTCCACACTCTGATTCTCAGATTGCTTCTGAAATGGTCTGGCAAGGCACTGAGTCATATTCAAAAACTCAGCTCGCCATCACCTTCGAAGGAAAATAGGGACAGCGACAAATCATTGCTTCAAACTTTTCCTCATTCATTGATGGGCTGTAGGTGTCACTGGTTAAACCAATATTTATTGCCTTTACCTATTTACCCACAGGACAGTTAAGGCATCGCTGTGGATCTGGAATCATATGTAAAGCTAGACCTGGTAATGATGGCCTTCCCCAAAAAGGACATTGTTGACGTAGAAGGATTTTCTGTCAGTTAACAATGGTTACCATTAGGCTAGTTTTTAATTCCAGGCTTTATTTGATTCAAATTTCATAATTTGCCATGGTGCAATTTGAATCCATTTCCCCAAGACATTACCTTGGGGATAGTAGGAACTGCAGATGCTGGAGAATCCGAGATAACAAGGTGCAGAGCTGGATGAACACAGCAGGCCCAGCAGCATCAGAGGAGCAGGAAGGCTGACGTTTATGCTCCTCTGATGCTGCTTGGCCTCCTGTGTTCATCCAGCTCTACACTTTGTTATTTCACATTACCTTGGGGCTCTGGATTACTACTGCACTAGTAGTACCACGAACATCTTAAACAATGACAAGACAGAGTACAGGAAAGAGATAGGCAGCTTCGCGACATGGTGTAAAAAACAACAATCTCTCCCTCATTGTCACAAAACAAAGGTGCTCATCATCAACTTCAGGAAGCAGAGTGGAGGACACACCCTTGTCTGTGTCAAGGGTGCTGAGGTGGAGATAGAACAAAGAACAAAGAAAATTACAGCACAGGAACAGGTCCTTCGGCCCTCCAAGCCTGCACCGATTGATATCCTCTGTCTAAACCTGTCATCTATTTTCTAAGGGTCTGTATCCCTTTGCTCCCTGGCCATCCATGTATCTGTCCAGATACATCTTAAAAGACACTATCGTGTCTGCGTCTACCACCTCTGCTGGTAACGTGTTCCAGGCACCCACCACCCTCTGTGTAAAGAACTTTCCACTCATATCTCCCTTAAACTTTCCTCCTCTCACTTTGATCTCATGACCCCTAGTAATTGAGTCCCCCACTCTGGGAAAAAGCTTCTTGCTATCCACCCGGTCTATACCCCTCATGATTTTGTAGGCCTCAATCAGGTCCCCCCCTCAATCTCTGTCTGTCTAATGAAAATAATCCTAGTATCCTCATTTTTTCATAGCTAGCTGGTTGAGAGCTTCAAGTTCCTGGGAATGACGATCGTCAACAATCTCTTCTGGTCCACCCACATTGACACAATGGTTAGGAAAGCACACCAACGCCTCTACTTCTTCACAAGGCTAAATAAATTCAGCATGTCCACGATGACTCTTACCAACTTTTATAATGGCATCACAGAAAGCAGCTTGGTTAGGTAACTGCTCTGCCCAAGGCCACAAGAAATGACAGAGAGTTGTGAACACAGCCCAGTCCATCACACAAACTAGCCTTCCATCCACTGATTCCACCTATACTTCCTGCTGCCTCTGGAAAGTGACCAACACAGTCAAAGACCATTCCCAGCATTGTTACACTCTTTTCTACATTCTCCTGTCAAGCGGAAATAATAAAGCTTGAAAACGTACCAATAGATTCAATAACAGCTTCTTCCCTTCAGTTACCAGGCTTTTGAATGGACCTCTCATACATTAAAGTTGATCTTTCTCTGTAGCTGTAACTCTTTAGTCTGCATTCTGTTCTACAATCCTGATGGATTTATGAATGGTACAATTTGCCTGGATTGCACACAAAACAATGCTTTTCACTGTATCTCAGTACATGTGACAGTAATTAATCAGATAACAATCCTGGCCCTTCACCCCACCTGAATGGACATGAGAAAATGATTCAGGGGCATGGTTTCTGGTGGCTCAGCGGTTAGCACTGCTGCCTCACAGCATCAGGGACCCGGGTTCAATTCCACTCTCGGGCGACTGTCGGTGTCAGATTGCACGTTCTCCCCGTGTCTGCGTGGGTCTCCTCTGGGTGCTATGGTCTCCTCCCACAGTCCAAAAATGGGCAGATGAGATGGATTGGCCATGCTAAATTGCCCATTGTGTCCCGGGATGTGTAGATTAGGTGGGTTATAGGGGAATGGGTTTTGGCAGGATGCTCTGAGGTTTGGTGTAGACTTGTGGAGCCAAAGGACCTGTTTCCATACTGTAGGGATCCTATGAATGAAAAATGACATCAGCTACATGGTGAAATTAGTTCGAGGTTGGAACTGTTCTCCTTTACAGCTGAAAAAGTTAAGGAGAGATTTAATCATCCAACAAATTGATAAAGGGATGTTGCTTCTCCTGGCAACAGATCAGTAAGCAGAGGAAACAGGTTGAGGATAATTGATACAAGTTACGACTACCATGCAATTTAAATCCACTTCCTCAGTAGTTTGTATCTAACAATGCATCAATCTGAAAACATTGGAGACACTAACACAACCAGGAGTCAAGTGACATCATTTTTAAGGTTTGGCTTCTACATAATTATGGCTCAAGACTCAAAAGGAACTTGTTCTTAAAAAAAATTCACACTGAAGTTGACAGCTGCCTGCAACAAACTGAAATAGCAAATTTCATCTAATTTCATCAAAAACATTTTCTTGGTGTCAATAGCCAAGGTAAAGATACCTGAGGCATGATCAGATTAAATTTATTTCAAGGATTTGACATGGGCAGATACCTTATTTCCTTTCGCAGGGGATTAATGAAGGAAGGGGCAAAATTTGGATTGGATTAATTAAGGGCCAGGTTATTTAGAGGTAAAATCACCTTCCCACACACAGGAAATTTTCGCGGTAAGCTGGATTCGTATTTAAGACAAGATGAGGGAGAATTTCATTTCTTGTAGGGTCTTTAGTGTTTGGAATTCTTGTCCTCGGTCAGCAGTGGAGGCTGGATCATTGAACTGAGGCTGAGGTCTTTAAATGACAAAGCAGGTCAAGAATTATGTAAGAGACAGGTGAGAAATTGCTATTAGGGCCATAATCTGATTAGCTGTAAAATTGATGCGGAGAACAAACTTGAGGGGACTCCAGAACGTATTTCTGATATTTTTATGCAGTGAAAGATCATAGAATACTAACAAGAGGATGCTGAGGAGAAAAGTGGAGTTTCAAAGACAAGAATGATAGGATTTAGAGATAATGGGAACTGCAGATGCTGGAGAATCCGAGATAACAAAGTGTGGAGCTGGATGAACACAGCAGGCCAAGCAGCATCTCAGGAGCACAAAGGCTGACGTTTCAGGCCTAGACCCTTCTGCTGGGTAAGGATATCAAGGGATATGGAGCAGAGGCTGGTAAATGCAGTTGAGCTACAGATCACACATGATCTAATTGCATGGCTTCCTCCCAAATGCTAGTGCTACTTCAAGTTATGTTAACAATTATGTTTGTGTCTGAGACTAAGCTGGGAGCCTCAAAATGTGACAAAATATTGTTTGTATTTTGCAGTCAATAAACTGTTTTTTCAACACTTCATCAAGGTTACCTGTCTTTTCCACTTGATTTTTAATAGTGCCTTTCATGTTATTATTTTAGTTTTCCATCCCTGTGCTTTTTAGATTTCATTTTCGCTGAGCTAGGCTGCATTTTTTGCTTAGCAGAATAGCTTTCTCTGCAATGTATTTATCACCGTCAGCTGTAACATTAGTGCTCCCTATGACTACTATTTTCCTGTCATGCTGAGCTTCCCATGATTGATCAATCAGCACTGTATCCACGATATGTAGACATTTCTATCTGTCACCCAGACAGAGAATTGTACCAAGCCCCAACCCAAAAGGTAATATGTAGACATTTCTATCTGTCACCCAGACAGAGAATTGTACCAAGCCCCAACCCAAAAGGTAATTGCCTGAGGAGTAAAATATACTGCAGGGACTCCACCATGAAGTGTTCAGATCCTGGGGAGTTGACAATACTCAGACATGAGAAAAGATGAACAGGCACCCAAATCATCTGTACCATGCAATGCAGCACTGCGGTAAGCTAATTAGCCATAGACCACAAGACACCATAGGCACCACTCTCTATTTGAGAGACAGCTCATTATATGTCTTATTTGTTAATGGGATCTGGGTGTTGCAGGGTTGGGGGGCATTTATTATCTGTCCCTAAAATCCCAGAAGGCAATTAAGAGTCAGCTACATTGTTTTGGTCTGGATTCACATGTAGGGCAGACCAAATAAGGACAGCAGATTTCTTTCCCTAAAGGACATTACTGAACCAGTTTCATTGAATCACAGAATTATCACTGCGGAGAAGGCGACCATTCGGCTCATTGCGTCTAAACCTGCTCATTAAATGATCAACGTTAAGCAATCTTGTGCTTTTTTTCCCCCACAGCATCACACATTGTTTCTATTTAAATAATCCTCACATGCCCTCCTGAATGCCTCAAATAAACTTGTCTCCACCACACTTCCAGGCAATGCATTCCAGACACTACTCGCTGTGTGAACAGAGGTTTTCCTCACTTCACCCTTGTTCCTTTTGCAGATAGTTAAAGCCCTCTCTTTCTTGTTCTTTTTAAAAGCAGGAACAGTTTCTCCCTATCTACTCTATTCTGCCTGCTCATGACTTTAAAAATCTTCCATCAGATTTCCTCACAGCCATCATCCGCTCCCCTCCCCCCCCCACCCTCAAGGGGAATGTCCCAACTTCATCACTATACCCTCAAGATTGAAATTTTTCATCCCTGGAACTATTCTTGTAAATTGCTTCTGAATTCTCTCCAATGTGTTCACATCCTTCCTGAAGTGTGGTGCTCAAAACTGTACATGTTCTTCCAGCTGAGGTCAACTGATCGTCTTGTAAAAGTTCAGCAACACCCCCTTGCTCTTGTACTCTACGGCCCTCTTACTACGCTTTACTTACTGCACTTATTACAATTTCTGCAACAATCAATAAACTGGCATTAGGCTGGCTTTCTGTTTCTCCCAGATCTTTACTCCCTTTGAATTTCACCATCAATAATGGTGTAATTCAAACCCATGTCCCCAGAACAGTGATAATGGGAACTGCAGATGCTGGAGAATCTGAGATAACAAGGTGTGGAGCTGGATGAACACAGCAGGCCCAGCAGCATCAGAGGAGCAGGATGCACCTTGGCCTGCTGTGTTTATCCAGCTCCACACCTTGTTCTCCCCAAAACAGTTGCTGAGATTTCTGCATAATTAGCTCCAAAATATTATTACTATGTTACTTGCCTTCCTTCAGCTCTACTCCATGTCAAGCATGGGGCAAGACAAGGAGGCAATCATACAGCTGGTATGCAATTGAACCTGTATCATTCTGAATCACACTCTAGCCAACAGAGCAAACCCATCCTCACCTCCTACCCTCTGTTTCTACTGCACCAGCCATTGTGCTGTTACCTTTGTTACTCCTCATCCTGCCTATTCTAACTTACTCTAGGCCAGCCTTCAATTTATTGCCTTCTATGAACTTGAGATCTTCTAAATCTCCACTGCCCAAGTACTAACTCACAGCCATTCTAATTCATTCAGCATCCCTTTCCTCTTTTTAAAATCCTTGATTTTGTTTTCCAATCCCTCTCCGTAGTATCCTCCCAACCTATGACACTGAGGCATCTGCGCTGCACCAACTCCGGCCTCATGAGCTAGAGTTATTCCACCATTTGGCTTTAGCTGCCTAGACTCTAATCTATGGAATTTTTTCCTTAAATCTCTCCTACTCTATTCCCACCTTGAAAACATTTCCCAAAACCCAATATGTCAACCAAATGTCTAGCTATTTGTCGCAGTTTTGCCATCTGTTGTTTATCCATTTAATGCTCTATTTTATTATCTTTCTGTTCTGTAGCAAACAGCTAAGAATTGTGCCTTTCCATTCTGTATTATGTTGTACTGTAGAATGATGTACTATTTTGCAGTATACTGTACTTTACTGTTCCATATGCCATTCAGTTCCATACCATACAATGCTATACATTTCATTTTATTAGTCATGGATTGGGATATCTACGTTAATCTGGACACAGGAGAAACATTTCTGCTGTTCTTTACATCTGCTCAACAGCAAACAGGGGTTTGGTTTAGTAGATTAGATTCCCTACAGTGTGGAAACAGGCTCTTCAGCCCAACAAGTGCACACCGCCCCCTTGAAGCATCCCACCCAGACCCATCCCCCTATAACTCACACACCCCTGCATGCTACAGGCAATTTAGCATGGCTGATCCACCTAACCTGCACATCTTTCGACTGTGGGAGGAAACCGGAGCACCCGGAGGAAACCCACACAGACACGGGGAGAATGTGCAAACTCCACACAGACAGTCGCCCGAGGCTGGAATTGAACCTGGGTCCCTGGCGCTGTGAGGCTGAACCGTCGTGCCACCCCAAATTCTTCATCTAAACGGCATTTGAAACAATACAGTGTTCCCTCAATACGGTGATGAAATGTGAGCCTAAATCGTTAATTTTAGGATATGGCTCCCACAAACTGTAACAAAAGCTGAGTAAATGTCTTGACATACTCAGGATCATCAAGATAGCTCACATAGCTATAATAAAACAAAGAACTGCAGAGGCTGGAAATGTGGAACAGCAACAGAAATTGCTAGCCAGAGAGCAGAGTTAACATTTTGCATCAAGTAATCCTTCTTCAGAACTTCAGCTCACATATCTGATCTTTTGACATGTTATCCCTTTCCGATATGAGAGGTTGTAATATATGGTTAATAGCCTTTCTTGCTGGTTGTTTACTCTGATCTTCCCTGAGTGTACTGTAGGTACAGACAGACATTAATCACAATGAAATGGATTCTGTTGGTTTCAACTTGGGATCAATCTTTTATGTATACAATTAAGGCTGAATGTCTAGGCTCTATATCACTGCAGTGACTATACACTTTATAAGTATTTAATGAACTGTAAAGCACTTTAGGACATCCGAAGGTCACAAAAGGTTCTATATGAATGCAAATCTTTCTTCTTTTGAACAAGAGGAAAGGCATGTTGTGAAGAGATGAGAACTAAGGACTCAGCTGATCAACAAATTCCCTCATGTGGAACTGAGAAATCCAATGTATTGCATTATCCTGAGCCAAACACCAAAGCTGAGGGGGAGAAAGTCCCCAGTTCAGTTCCTATGGTCACAGCTTGTACTGTATTTGTTGAACTTGGCCAGAACAGCTAGCCACAGTTCCCCTGGGTTGGATACAGATAAATCACAGTCACTGAGTCCCAAGTTTCTGTTGCTTGGGACAAATACAACTTTATTTTCTCATTTGTCAGAAACTTATAGTGGACCTCCCTCCATAATCTGTCCCCTTGCAGTGCTAAAAAGAAGATGCATCAAGTTATAACTCACTGTGGTTCAAAACTTTGACAGGACCTTCAAACCTCCCAGTCACTCCTTTCTCAAAGTGCTGAATGACTTAGAACATAGAACATAGAACAGTACAGCACAGAACAGGCCCTTCAGCCCACAATGTTGTGCCGACCATTGATCCTCATGTATGCACCCTCAAATTTCTGTGACCATATACATGTCCAGCAGTCTCTTAAATGACCCCAATGACCTTGCTTCCACAACTGCTGCTGGCAACGCATTCCATGCTCTCACAACTCTCTGCGTAAAGAACCTGCCTCTGACATCCCCTCTATACTTTCCACCAACCAGCTTAAAACTATGACCCCTCGTGCTAGCCATTTCTGCCCTGGGAAATAGTCTCTGGCTATCAACTCTATCTATGCCTCTCATTATCTTGTATACCTCAATTAGGTCCCCTCTCCTCCTCCTTTTCTCCAATGAAAAGAGACCGAGCTCTTCTTAAGCTCCTTCATCCTCTCTCTAACCCAACCACCTCTTACAGCACTACAGTACAACAGAATCACTATCGCACAGAAGGAGGCCATTTGGCCCACTGTGTTTTCATGGACTTCCCAAATAGGCATCATAATTTGGTTTCAATTTCTACTTACTCCCCAGACCACGTATATTGCTACTACTTAAATAATTCCCCACAGCTCTCTTGCATGTTTCATTTGAACCTGCCTCCACCACATTTCCAGGCAGTGCTTTCCAAACTCTAACTACTCGCTGTGAGAAAGAGTTATTCATCACATTACTTTTGCTCCTTGCACACAGCAATGGGTTGGAAGGTACGTTTTGAAGAGATCATATGGAGGCTATAAAAAGAGATACAGATAGATAAACTGTGTAATATGGAAAAACGTAAACCTGCCCATTTTGGTAGGAAAAATTAGAAAGAAACATATTGTACAAACGCTGAGAGATTGCAAAGCTCCGAGATACAGAGAGATTCTGGGTGTCCTGTGTATGAAGCACAAAAGGTATAGCTAGTAATTAGGAAAGCTAATAGAACGTGAGATAACAAAGTGTGGAGCTGGATGAACACAGCAGGCCAAGCAGCATCTTAGGAGCACAAAAGCTGATGTTTCGGGCCTAGACCCTTCATCAGAAAAGGGGGATGGGGAGAGGGTTCTGAAGTAAAGAGGGAGAGAGGGCAAGGTGGATCGAAGCTGGATAGAGGAGAAGATAAGTGGAGAGGAGAGTATGGGTGGGGAGGTAGGGAGGGGATAGATCAGTCCGGGGAGGATGGACAGGTCAAGGAGGCGGGATGAGGTTAGTGGGTAGGAAATGGAGGTTCAGCTTGAGGTGGGAGGAGGGGATAGGTGAGAGGAAGAACAGATTAGGGAGGCGGTGTCGAACTGGGCTGGTTTTGGGATGCGGTGGGGGAAGGGGAGATTTTGAAGCTGGTGAAATCTACATTGATACCATTGGGTGGCAGGGTTCCCAAGCAGAATATGAGTTGCTGTTCCTGCAACCTTTGGGTGGCATCATTGTGGCACTGCAGGAGACCCAGGATGGACATGTCGTCTGAGGAATGGGACGGGGAGTTGAAATGGTTCGCAACTGGGAGGTGCAGTTGTTTATTGTGAAGCGAGCGTAGGTGTTCTGGAAAGCGGTTCCCAAGCCTCCGCTTGGTTTCTCCAATGTAGAGGAAGCCACACCGGGTACAATGGATACAGTATACCACATTGGCAGATGTGCAGGTGAACATCTGCTTGATGTGGAAAGTCATCTTGGGGCCTGAGATGGGGGTGAGGGAGGAGGTGTGGGGGCAAGTGTAGCATTTCCTGCGGTTGCAAGGGAAGGTGCCGGGTGTGGTGGGGTTGGAGGGGAGTGTGGAGCGGACAAGGGAGTCTCGGAGAGAGTGGTCTCTCCGGAAGGCAGACAAGGGTGGGGATGGAAAAATGCCTATCATGGTGGGGTTGGATTGTAGATGGCGGAAGTGTCGGCGGATGATGCGTTGTATCCGGAGGTTGGTGGGGTGGTACGTGAGGACTAGGGAGATTCCTAATAGAACGTTATCAGTGATAACAAGGTGTAGAGCTGGTTGAACACAGCAGACCAAGCAGCAACAGAGGAGCAGGAAAGCTGATTTTTTGGGCCGAGACCCTTCTTCAGAAAATGGACCCTTCCTCAGGGTCTAAGCCCGAAATGTCAGCTTTCCTGCTCCTCTGATGCTGCTTGGCCTGCTGTGTTCATCCAGCTCTACATCTTGTCATCTCAGATTCTCCAGCATCTGCAGTTCCTACTATCTCAGAACGTTATCATTTATTGGACGGGGTATTGAATACAAAATTTGGGAGATTATGACATTGGTGAGACCACACCCAGAAGATGGCGTTTTAGTGTCCTTATTTAAGAAAGGATATAAAAGTATTGGAGGCAGTTCAGAGATTTTCAACCAGACTACTACATATGAGTATTATAGCATCATCAGTACCTTGTATTAAGAGGAAAGATTGGAAGAATAGACTTGTAACTGCTGGAGATTAGAACAGTGGGAATTCACTTGACTGAAACGTAAAATCCTGAAGTGACTGGGTAGAGTGGATGAGTGCCAGAAGGCTGGAGGATAGCAAATGTTGTCCCTTGTTCAAGAAGGGCAATAGAGACAACCCTGGTAATTATAGATCAGTGAGCCTTACTTCAGTTGTGGGTAAAGTGTTGGAAAGGATTGTAAGAGATGTGATTTACAATCATCAAGAAAGAAATAATTTGATTAGGGACAGTCAACACGGTTTTGTGAAGGGTAGGTCATGCCTCATAAACCTTATTGAGTTCTTTGAGAAGGTGACTAAATAGGTGGATGAGGGTAAAGCGGATGATGGGGTGTATATGGATTTCAGTAAAGCGTTTGATAAGGTTCCCCATGGTAGGCTATTGCAGAAAATACGGAATCATGGGATTGAGGGTGATTTAGTGGTTTGGATCAAAAATTGGCTAGCTGTAAGAAGACAGAGTGTGGTGGTTGATGGGAAATGTTCATCCTGGAGTGCAGTTACTAGTGGTGTACAGCAAGGATCCGTGTTGGGGCCACTGCTGTTTATCATTTTTATAAATGACCTGGATGAGGGCGTAGAAAGATGGGTTAGTAAATTCGCAGCTGACACTAAAGTCGGTGGAGTTGTAGATAGTGTGGAAGGATGTTGCAGGTTACAGAGGGACATAGATAAGCATCAGAGCTGGGCTGAGAGGTGGCAAATGGAGTTTAATGTGGAAAAGTATGAGGTGATTCACTTTGGAAGGAGTAACAGGAATACAGAGTACTGGGCTAATGGTAAGATTCTTGGTAGTGTGGATCAGCAGAAAGATCTCGGTGTCCATGTATATAGATCCCTGAAAGTTGCCACTCAGGTTGACAGGGTTGTTAAGAAGGCGTACAATGTGTTAGGTTTTATTGGTAGAGGGATTGAGTTTCAGAGCCATGAGGTCATGTTGCAGCTGTACAAAACTCTGGTGCGGCCTCACTTGGAGTATTGCGTACAGTTCTGGTCACCGCATTATAAGAAGGATGAGGAAGCATTGGAAAGGATGCAGAGGAGATTGACCAGGATGTTGCCTGGTATGGAGGGAAGGTCTTACGAGGGAAGGCTGAGGGACTTGAGACAATTTTTGTTAAAAAGAAGGTTGAGAGGTGACCTAATGGAGACATACAAGATGATCAAAGGATTAGATAGTGTGGACAGTGAGAGCCTTTTTCCTCCGATGGTGATGGCTAGCACGAGGGGACATAGCTTTAAATTGAGGGGTGATTGATATAGGACAGATGTCAAAGGTAGGTCCTTTACTCAGAGAGTAGTAAGGGCATGGAATGCCCTGCTTGCAACAGTAGTAGACTCGCCAACTTTAAGGGCATTTAAATGGTCATCGGATAAACATATGGATGATAATGGAATAGTGTAGGTTAGATGGGCTTCAGTTTGGTTTCACAGTTCAGTGCAACATCGAGGGCCAAAGGGCCTGTACTGTGCTGTAATGTTCTGTGTTCTATGTGGAGATTATGCTTCCTCTTATATGAGAATCTAGAACTAGGGGTTTGAAAATCAGTGGTCACCCATTTCAAATAAGATTAGGTGAATTTTTTCACTCTGAGGGTTGACGATCTTCGGAACTCTGCCTGTTGGAAGCCAAGTCCTGGAATACCTAAACACAGAGGTGGCTAGATTCCAGTTAAGCAAGGGGTGAAAGGTTATCGGGGTTAGGTGGGAATGTGGATTTCAGGTTACAATTAGATCAGTCACGGTTTTATTTAACAATGGAGCAGGCTTCAGGGGATGAAGGGCCCACACCTGTTCTGATTTTCCTATGTAACAGGCTCAAAGAGATGGAATATTCAATACCCCTTCTTCGTCAAGAATCTATCTACTTCTGCCTTAAAAATACTCAATGCTCCGCTTCCTCGAGAAGAATTACATGACACATGACACTCAGAGAAAAAAAAAATCCTCCTCATCTAATTTTATATGAAAGATCCCTTACACTTAAACTATGTCTACTTAGCTCTCGTGTTTCTCACAGGGGAAACATTCTTTCGTACCGTCAAACTCCTCAGGGTTTTAAACGTTTCAATAAACGCACCTCTCATTAGTCAAAACTCCAATGGATGCAGGCCCAGTCTGTCCAAGCTTCCCTCAGAAGACACCCCTCCAGCCTAAGTTGTCAGGGGCCACAGCCAATGGTTCAATATCAAGTTCTGGCTAAGTATTGTGCAGTGTCACGTCTGTGCAACAGGGTTGAGGAGGCTTGGATGCAGCTCAAGCTTGTGTGCTGCGGAACTTCTGTTTCATAGAGCCTCATATCTTTCAGATTAAATCAGAGAGGCACTGCTTGTTAACAAAAGTGGTCAGTGAGGATAGTAAAATGCAGACTGACATAAACCATAAATTATTCACTCCCTGCAATTAAACCCAGCGCAATAAGCAGCTGTATTTTTCTCCCCATAGTCTTTATGCGGTCTTTAATATTCTCAGAGATTATTGATGCATAGAGAGAGAGCTGAGGCAGGTGTGGCACAGGGAATCAAAGACATTGATGGAGAGATAGAGCAAGGCACACAGATGAAGACTTATGAAGGAAGGTTGAAAGGCAGACAGGCGATAAAGGGAGCAGCAGAAACAGAAGGTTTGATCTGCAGTGCTCATCAGAGCTGGGACTATGGGGGAGGGGAGTCGAGGCATTAAAAATACCCACTGGTCTCCAAATAGGGCACCCTCCTGCTCCTGCCTCCAGGCTGTGTGTATATGTGCGCGCGCGTGCGTGTGTGTACTGAACAGCTTGTAATCAGGCATTGACTGGGGTTTTGAAGAGAGCCTCCAGGCCCTTGCCAGTAGCAGGCACCCACTTAACCACCAGAAAGCTGTCTTGTCATGCAATACCTAGCTTCCAACAACTGATGTTCCAGAGCTGCCCTTCACAGTTCCACACATTCCTATGGCCAGAGAAAATCGGTGCCAAAAGGGACCAAAGGGACCTGGCAGATGGGCTGGAGCAAAGGAAGGTCACCCTGTTCCCAGAGGAGGCCAGTCACCAGATAGTGCCAGCGTGAGTCACAGTCACACAGCTTGGAAACAGGCCCTTCGGCCCATTGTGACTATACCAATCAACAAACACCAAATGACACTAATCATATTTACCTGCACTGGGTCCATAGCCTACTATCCCCTAGCATTTAAAGTACTCATTCACTGCTTCTTAGATGTTATAACAGTACCTGCCTGCACCATCCTCTCACTGTGTCTCTGCTACTTCAGCTGCCTCCCACCGAGGCTCATGCTCCACCTCTCCCACTGTAGTATATAGCATGCTCCCTCGCCCGCTCTCACCTGCTCAGAACTCCCAGACTGAGCCTGCACACCTTCTAAGCTCCATACACTTGGGACACCTCCCCTTCTTTCCTCCAGCTGTGCCACTACTAACAACTGTGCCATCCACTTTCCTCTCACTCAATCCCTCCTCTTGCTCTCATTTCAGAAGGCAACAAGCCATAACAGGGCATATGGTGGGGTGGCCGACATTGGGCTCCTCACACCCTACGAGGAGAGGGTCTGGGCATTGGCTGGCACCAGTCCTGTGGGAGCGCAGAAACCTCTATTTCCTGGCAGCCAAGTAAGAAGTGTTATTCATTGTCATGCTGCTCTCCCACTGGGGTCAGTTCGCTCGATGGTTTGTTTGTGATACAGCGTCATGCCAACTGTGTGGGTTCAATGCCCACACCAGCTGAGATTATCATAAAGATCCCACCTCCTGAACCTCTCGCCTCACCTAAGGGCTGGTGACCATCAGGTTAAACACCGCCAATTGTAATGCGGGAGCAACCCATGGTCCGGTAGGATGACTATTTCACTCTTCCCATTTTCCTCAAAGGATATTTAATATTAACGTGCCACAAAGTCTACCTCCTGGTGGCAACATTCTCCCTTTTGTCTCCTGCAGGATGCCCATGATGGCACAGTTGTGAGGGCGCCCCTGCAAGACATGCCCTCCTAAACCTCTGAGGAGGAAACACTGACCAGACTGCGTCCTCCCCCCATCTCAGACACCTCCCTCAGTTGGTTTTTTGTTTCTAGATCAAAGATGGGAGCATCCACTTGTGAGCACTCCACCACCACATTTCTGCAGTTGGTTGAAGATAAAAATGCCCCAATTCTCTGGCACTCCACAACTGTCAAAGACTAGGCACCTGCTCAGCTACAAGCAGGAAATGAGCCCATTAAGTTGGGAAAGTAACAACTTCAATAGATACACAAACATACACAAGGACAGCAGGCAGGTTTGTCAGGGCGCTGGGCAGTGAGGCATGAAGGCTGATAGACCACAGCAATGCATTTGAAACCCTGTGGCTTCAATCATGCGAGCATCAGGCTGCCTCCATGGACAGGTTGGTAGCTGCCATGGAGAGCCAGGTCTAGCAGTTTCAGAGTGTGCTGGTTAGGTGCACAGGCCTGCACTCCATTGCTCCTGCCCTTTAGGTCCCTCCAGTGTTTCCTGTCCTCACAAGGAGACGGGGTGGTGCTGGCAGGCACCCAGCTGGAGGAGGAACTGCAAACAGGTCCCTCCTGTCACAGAAATCTCTTCTCAGAACACACCAGCCTTAATCCTCCAGCCCGCCTGCCCCCTCAGCTCTGCTGGAGATCAAGCTGAGGAAGATGTGTTTGCCTCTGGGCAGGACATATACAACTTGTCTGGGCCCTTGAGACACAAATGCCATGGGGCTTGCCACTAGCTCAACCCAAGCTTCCAAGGCCAATGGGCTCCAGTGTAAAGCAGCAGACACCAGGACTACACTAAGATGTATTGGGAGAGAAAGAAAGATAGCTACATAGGTGACCTGCCTCCAATGCAATTACATCCTTACTTCATTAATATATTTCAGGTCCTGCTTGCTAAATTCTGATTAAAGGTCACATCTCTCTTCCTTTCTTTGTCATTGGTACCAATGTGAACCACGGCCTCTGGTAGTCCATCTTCCCCCAGGAGAAAATCCTGCAGACGGTCTGTGACATCCTTGACCCTTGGGTGCCTGGTAAGTAACATAACAATCCTAGAGTCACATGTACAGCCACAGAGATGTCTGCCTGTTCCCCTAAATAATGAACCCCCAAACACTACTCCTAGTCATCTTCCTTCTCTCCTGTACAGCTGGGCTAACTGTAGTGTCAAGGGCTTAGCTCTTTCTGAACTCTCCTGAGGGACAAATGCCCTCAGCAATATCCAGAATAGAAAACTGTGTGGTTAATGAAGACCCCTGTACAAGCTCATTCCCTATCTGCCTGCATGCCCCTTACCTTGCAAACTGTGGTTACTCATTCAATGTTGTACTGGAACCTTCAGTCTGGATTACAGGCTGAAATAACGTGAGGATCTTACAGGATAATGGGAACTGCAGATGCTGGAGAATCTGAGATAACAAGGTGTGGAGCTGGATGAACACAGCAGGCCAAGCAGCATTTTAGGAGCAAGAAGGCTGACGTTTCGGGCCTAGACCCTTCATCAGAAATGATTTTACAGCGTCAGATTCAGAGGCAACTATTTGAATGCCTGGTTGGTACAAATTCAAAGGACGGATTTGAAAAAGACATGAATGAAGATGCTATTAGGGTAAAGAGCAATGAGGGAATGGGGGGCAACACAAGGACAGTGCTCATTCAAGAAAGTGATGGGCCATAGCAGCAGAGAGTTGGCACAGTCTCTGTGCCAGTCAGAAAAATGAGGCTTTGTGAGAGGGCAGACAGATCTTGTGCTGACGGAATATTTAACATACAGCCTTTATACATTCCAGAGATGTACATGGGAATGATTTGTAGCATCATATTTCCTGTGTTTATGAAGAAGTTACCTTTCCTGTTCTTGGTGCTGTGACTTCTGTAGCATTAAAGGAGTAACGATGCTCATGATATAAGGTGATGTAGCGTTGAATTAGCAGATTCTGAAACGAGAGGCGGGAACACTGTGCATGCTAGAGAACACACTGTAATGTACAATAGGACATCAGGGTTTGTTAGACCTCCTGTGTGTCAGACACTAGTCACCCTAGATAACGTGGAGACCTTGAGGAACCACAGTAAGTGTGGTGATAGGCCAGCCCAAGGCTGCAGTCTCCATGCAGTGTAAGATCAAATCCTTGAGTCTTACTTAAACGTACAACAGCCTAGCCCTGTAGGGCTGATCTAAACAGGATCAGGAAGCTCGACAAAATCTAAAGTTACAAAGGCGCAGGCAACTCAAGTATCAATAGCAGCAGGTCAAACCACCTTCTATCTCTTCTTTGTAGTGCCTTCACTCAACCAAATTATCTCATGACTGGGATAGACTTCAACGATCTCATATTGATTTCACATACAGTTTGAGCTGGGCTTCCTCTCACTTTTTACTCAACTATTTTGAACACCCCCAAGGGCAGGGCAGCCTATTTAATTACTAGATAATACAGTGAGGAGCTGGAGGAACACTGCAGGCCAGGCAGTATCAAAGGAGCGGGAAAGTTGATATTTCAGGTCGGGACCCTTCTTCAGAAATGGTGGGGGGAAGGGGGAAAGGAGCTCAGAAAGCTCCCCTCCCGATTTTTGAGGAAGGGTCTCAACCCGAAACATCAGCTTTTCCACTCCTCTGATGCTGCCTGGCCTGCTGTGTTCCTTCAGCTCCACGCTGTGCTATCTCTGTTTCCATCATCTGCAGTTCTTGCTATCTCTATTTAATTAATACTCCACCTACCCCCTTAAACATTAACTCCGACACCACATGGTGGCAGCAGTGTGTACCACCTCCAGAGATTCAGTCATCCCAACACTAATTCAGCAGGGGGATGGGCACCAAAATTGTAGTTCGACTATAGAAAAGGTTGAGAGTAGGGTGGTCCGAAATAAAGTTTCAGGGAAGCAAGATGGCAAGCAAGAGGTTGGTTTGAAGTGTGTCTACTTCAATGCCAGGAGTGTCCGGAATAAGGTGGATGAACTTGCAGCATGGGTTAGTACCTGGGACTTCGATGTCATGGCCATTTCGGAGACATGGATAGAGCAGGGACAGGAATGGTTGTTGCAGGTTCCGGGATTTAGATGTTTCAGTAAGAACAGAGAAGATGGTAAAAGGGGCGGAGGTGTGGCATTGTTGGTCAAGGACAGTATTACAGTTGCAGAAAGGATGTTTGAGGACTCGTCAACTGAGGTAGTATGGGCTGAGGTTAGAAACAGGAAAGGAGAGGTCACCCTGTTAGGAGTTTTCTATAGGCCTCCGAATAGTTCCAGAGATGTAGAAGAAAGGATAGCAAAGATGATTCTCAATAGGAGTGAGAGAGACAGGGTAGTTGTCATGGGGGACTTCAACTTTCCAGATATTGACTGGGAACACTATAGTTCGAGTACGATAGATGGGTCAGTTTTTGTCCAGAGTGTGCAGGAGGGCTTCCTGACATAGTAAGTAGACAGGCCAACAAGGGGCGAAGCCACATTAGATTTGGTACTGGGTAATAAGCCCGGCCAGGTGTTAGATTTGGAAGTAGGCGAGCACTTTGGTGATAGCGATCACAATTCTGTTATGTTTACTTTAGTGATGGAAAGGGATAGGTGTATACCACTGGGCAAGAGTTAGAGCTGGGGTAAAGGCAATTACGATGAGATTAGGCAAGATTTAGGGAGCATAGAATGGGGAAGGAAACTGCAGGGGATGGGCACATTAGAAATGTGGAGCTTATTCAAGGAAAAGCTCCTGTGTGTCCTAGATAAGTATGTACCTGTCAGGCAGGGAGGAAGCTGTAGAGTGCGGGAGCCGTGGTTTACGAAGGAGGTGGAATCTCTGGTCAAGAGGAAGAAGAAGGCTTATGTTAGGATGAGATGTGAAGGCTCAGTTAGGGCACTTGAGGGCTACGAGGTAGCCAGGAAAGACATAAAGAGCCAGGAGGAGACATGAGAAGTTGTGGGCGGATAGGATCAGGGTAAACCCTAAGGCTTTCAATAGGTATTTAAGGAATAAAAGAATGACGAAAGTAAGATTAGGCCCAATCAAGGATAGTAGTGGTAAGTTGTTTGTGGAGTCAGATGAAGTAGGGGAAGCGCTAAATGAATATTTTTCAACAGTATTCACTTTAGAAAACGACAATGTTGTCGAGGAGAATAGTGAGATACAGGCTACTAGACTAGGTGGGATTGAGGTTCACACGGAAGAGGTATTAGAAATCCTTCAGAAGGTGAAGATAGATAAGTCCCCTGGGCCAGATGGGATTTATCCTAGGATCCTCTGGGAAGCCAGGGAGGAGATTGCTGAGCCTTTGGCATTGAGCTTTAACTCGTCATTGCCTACAGGAATAGTGCCAGATGACTGGAGGATAGCAAATGTGGTTCCCCTGTTCAAGAAGGGGAGTAGAGACAACCATGGTAATTATAGACCAGTGAGCCTTACCTCAGTTGTTGGTAAAGTGTTGGAAAAGGTTATAAGGGATAGGATTTATAATCATCTAGAAAAGAATAAATTGATTAGGGATAGTCAGCACTGTTTTGTGAAGGGAAGGTCGTGCCTCACAAACCTTATTGAGTTCTTTGAGAAGGTGACCAAACAGGTAGATGACAGTAAACCGGTTGATGTGGTGTATATGGATTTCAGCAAGGCGTTTGATAAGGTTCCCCACAATAGGCTATTGTACAAAATGTGGAAGAATAGGATTGTGGGAGATATAGCAGTTTGGATCGGAAATTGGCTTGCTGAAAGAAGACAGAGGGTGGTAGTTGATGGGAAATGTTCATCCTGGAGACCAGTTACTCGTGGTGTACCGCAAGGGTCGGTGTTGGGTCCACTGCTGTTTGTCATTTTTATAAGTGACCTGGACGAGGGCTTAGAAGGATGGGTTAGTAAATTTGCAGACGACACTAAGGTCAGTGGAGTTGTGGATAGTGACGAAGGATGCTGTAGATTGCAGAGAGACATAGATAAGCTGCAGAGCTGGGCTGAGAGGTGGCAAATGGAGTTTAATGCAGACAAGTGTGAGGTGATGCACTTTGGTAGGAGTAACCGGAAGGCAAAGTACAGGGCTAATGGTAAGATTCTTAGTAGTGTAGATGAGCAGAGAGATCTCAGTGTCCATGTACACAGATCCTTGAAAGTTGCCACCCAGGTTGACAGAGCTGTTAAGAAGACATACAGTGTTTTAGCTTTTATTAATAGTGGGGTCGAGTTCCGGAACCAAGAGGTTATGGTGAAGATGTACAAAACTCTGGTGCGGCCACACTTGGGGTATTGTGTACAGTTCTGGTCACCGCATTATAAGAAGGATGTGGAAGCTTTGGAAAGGGTGCAGTGGAAATTTACTAGGATGTTGCCTGGTATGGAGGGAAGGTCTTACGAGGAAAGGCTGAGGGACTTGAGGCTGTTTTAATTAGAGAGAAGAAGGTTGAGAGGTGACTTAATTGAGACATATAAAATAATCAGAGGCTTAGATAGGGTGGATAGGGAGAGCCTTTTTCCGAGGATGGTGATGGTGAGCACGAGGGGGCACAGCTTTAAATTGAGCAGTGAAAGATATAGGACAGATGTCAGAGGTAGTTTCTTTACTCAGAGAGTAGTAAGGAAATGGAACGCTTTGCCTGCAATGGTAGTAGATTCGCCAACTTTAGGTACATTTAAGTGGTCATTGGATAAGCATATGGACGTACATGGAATAGTGTAGGTTAGATGGGCTTAAGATCGGTATGACAGGTCGGCACAACATCGAGGGCCGAAGGGCCTGTACTGTGCTGTAATGTTCTAGGTTCTATTTTCTAACACCTGAAAGAACACTTTCTGTTTTTTTCCAATCAATCCATTCATAGATGTTACGACACGCCTCTGGAACAAGTGAGAATTGAACCTGAGTCCCACCTGAATGGGACTCTATCTCTGCACCACAAGAGGGCCTAAACAGTATCTTGCAATTCCAGTTCTCTCCATCTTCTCTCCCTTAATATCATTTAAAATATCAATCATTTCTCTGGTCTAAATTCCAAAGGTCAATGGCAGTAGAAGCATGGAAACACAACCACCCTTCCACATCACACAATATTCTGACTTGGAATTATTTCTGTTCCTTCACTGTTGCTGGGTCAAAATCCTGGGACTCCCTTCCTAACAGCAGTATGGGTATAGCTACCTAATACAAAGAGCAAAGATTCAAAACGATGCTCACCACTGCTCCTCGAGAGCAACAAAGGAGAGACAATGAATGCTGGCCTTGCCAGCCATATCCGTATCCTGTAAACAAATAAAGAGCTTTAGTTGCGTGAGTACAGCATTCTATTTCCTATGTTGATTGCTCCTCGGAGATTAGATAAACTGATAGCCGTTCACTGACCATTTGTTGTTTCGTGGTTTTTGGCTTCTCTTCAAAGCGCTGAACAATTATTATTTCAGTGGCCTCATTAACCTCATCTCATGTTTCACAACTGAACCCAGGTCAGCTCTGTATTATTTTGAAAAGGATTGCATCACAGCTGAGTTCTCACTTAATTTAAACAAAAACAAATTAACAAGCTTTTTACAGATGTTGGAAATCAGAAACAAAAACAGAAATTGCCAGAAAAAAACTCAGCATGTCTTGCAGCACCTATGGAGAGAAAGCAGAGTTAATATTTCAAGTCTGGTGACCCTTCTTCAGAACACTTCATATACCTGCATTTGTCCCCTCTGCCCCCAATATCTTTGGTTATTAAAAATCTATTAATCACAAATTTAACATGAATGATTTTTAGACTATATTCCTAGCCTTGGACTCTGTGACCAGCCCCTGTCCACTTTCCATTAATATCCTGAAAATGTTAATTATATCACCACTGAATCATCTCAGTTCCAGTCAACACACTAGTTGTGTAAACACTACTTGTAATTTAACCCTTGCAGACCAGGTAAGATCACAGGGACATTTTTGATCTTGAATGGCTCAGTGTAGTATTAAGCCAAAATAATGAACACAAATAATCTAACATTTTAACAAGGAGCTGCCTCAGGATTTGGTGAATGCTTGCCTCCAGAGGTCCTTATTATCGTAGTTCCTAGTCCCACAGCATTTGCTGTGCAGCTCGATAAGACATTAATTATTGAAGAATTAATTAGTCTCTCAGTCAGCAGGCTACTCCCGCTCCAATAATCGTTCATTTCCCTCATTATCCTGCTGGTGGCCAACTTTTGAATTTGAAGGAAAAACACTCAAAAATCTCCCCTGGAGAAGTAGCACTAGGAATGGACAAAGCTGTTATGGTCTCAAATCTCAAACGATGTGCCATATGTAGAATATTCCATCCCATCTATCCTCCCAATCCATTCTCACACATTTAGAGAAAATTATTTCCTGCCACCATCACACGTTTAAAGAAAACAATTTCCTCCCACCATCAAATATTTAGAATTATGCAAAATACAATTCGTTAAATTGTTTCCAGCAATTTCTGGACATTTTCGAATCTTCTTGAAGTATGACAGATTTTGAAACGTGCATTCCGAGCGCAAGATTGAACTATACAATATATAAGAAAAATAAGATGGTCCCATTGTCATAAACAGGAAACATAGATTTAGGGTATACACAGAATATACGAGCAGGAGTCTTTCTAGTCAGCTACGCCATTCAAATCACAGCTGATCATCCAACCCAATCCCTACGATGCTGCCTGGCCCGCTGTGTTCGTCCAGCTCTACACTTTGTTATCTCCAATCCCTGTTCCTGTCCCCCATACCCGTTGTACCCTTTAGCCCTAAGAACTGTACTGAACTTTAAAACTGTCTGTCTTTTGGTCTCAACTGAGTTCTGTGACCAAAGAATTCCTTAGACTCACCACTCATTGGGTGAAGAAATTTTGTGTTTTCTCAGTCCAGAATGGCCTACACATATCCTTAGACTGTGACCCTACGTCTGGACCCCCCCCCCCGGTCAAGAACATCCTTCTTGCATTGATTCTGTCTAGTCCTGTTAGAACTGTATAGGTTTCTATGAGATTCCTTCCTCATTCTTCCAAACGCCAGTGAATGTAACACTAGCCAATTCAGAGATAGTAGGAACTGCTGAGGCTGCAGTCTGAGAACACAAGGCGTGGAGCTGGAGGAACACAGCGGGCCAGGCAGCATCAGAGGAGCGGGAAAGCTGACGTTTCGGGGCTGGACCCTTCAGTGTCTGTTCATACATCAATCCTGCCATCCCAGGAATCGGTCTACTAAGGGGTAAGAGGCTAAGAAGGGGCTCAAGAACAGATATTTACACCTAAATGTCTGGGGAGGGAATTCTGAAACTCACCACCTGAAGAGGTCCTCCTGGGGTTGGGCAATAAATGCTGACCCAGCCAGTGAGACCTCTACACCCCATGTATGAATATTTTAAAAACGCTGCATCTAGCAGCTCAGATGCTGTCTGTCTTACAACTTATCCTGCTTCAGTTTGTACCCTCTGGTGTTTGGCCACCCTTAGAAGCTCATCAAATGAATGAACCACTTTCCTGATATCAGTATTAAACTTACAATTACAGTCCTAACGCAGTTCATGATTTGTTTTAAAGTGTTTCAATGTGTTTCAAGGCTGTGAAGAACATCACATAAATACAAGTTGTCATAGCCCACCGACTCCCACAGCTACCTAGAATACACCTCCTCCCACCCACCCTCCTGCAAAAATTCCATCCCCTATTCCCAATTCCTCCGCCTCCGCCGCATCTGCTCCCACGATAAGACATTCCACTCCCACACATCCCAGATGTCCAAGTTCTTCAAGGACCGCAACTTTCCCCCCACAGGGGTCGAGAACGCCCTTGACCGCGTCTCCCGTATTTCCCGCAACACATCCCTCACACCCCGCCCCCGCCACAACCACCCTAAGAGGATCCCCCTCATTCTCACACACCACCCTACCAACCTCCGGATACAACGCATCATCCTCCGACACTTTCGCCATTTACAATCCGACCCCACCACCCAAGGCACTTTTCCATCCTCACCCCTGTCTGTTTTCCGGAGAGACCACTCTCTCCGTGACTCCCTTGTTCACTCCACACTGCCCTCCAACCCCACCACACCCGGCACCTTCCCCTGCAACTGCAGGAAATGCTACACTTGCCCCCACACCTCCTCCCTCATCCCTATCCCAGGCCCCAAGATGACATTCCACATTAAGCAGAGGTTCACCTGCACATCTGCCAATGTGGTACACTGCATCCACTGTACCCGGTGTGGCTTCCTCTACATTGGGGAAACCAAGCGGAGGCTTGGAGACCGCTTTGCAGAACACCTCCGCTCAGTTCGCAACAAACAACTGCACCTCCCAGTCGCAAACCATTTTCACTCCCCCTCCCATTCTCTAGATGACATGTCCATCATGGGCCTCCTGCAGTGCCACAATAATGCCACCCGAAGGTTGCAGGAACAGCAACTCATATTCCGCCTGGGAACCCTGCAGCCTAATGGTATCAATGTGGACTTCACCAGTTTCAAAATCTCCCCTTCCCCTACTGCATCCCTAAACCAGTCCAGTTCGTCCCCCCCCCCTCCCCCCACTGCACCACACAACCAGCCCAGCTCTTCCCCCCCACCCACTGCATCCCAAAACCAGTCCAACCTGTCTCTGCCTCCCTAATCGGTTCTTCCTCTCACCCATCCCTTCCTCCCACCCCAAGCCGCACCCCCATCTACCTACTAACCTCATCCCACCTCCTTGACCTGTCCGTCTTCCCTGGACTGACCTATCCCCTCCCTACCTCCCCACCTATACTCTCTCCACCTATCTTCTTTACTCTCCATCTTCGGTCCGCCTCCCCCTCTCTCCCTATTTATTCCAGTTCCCTCTCCCTATCCCCCTCTCTGAGGAAGGGTCTAGGCCCGAAACGTCAGCTTTTGTGCTCCTGAGATGCTGCTTGGCCTGCTGTGTTCATCCAGCCTCACATTTTATTATCTTGTCCTCTAAACTGCCTGAAAGCCAGCTTAAGGACTGAGTGACTGGTGTTTTGGAAAGTGGCCACCCTCCAAACTCACCACACTTTCCCTCCAGAAGGACAAGGGCAGCAGATATATGGGAACACCCTCCCTGGAAGTTCCCTTCCAGGCCAGTCACCATCCAAACTTGGAAATATATCGCCATTCCCAGAGTGTCGGTGAGTCAAAATTCTGGAATTCCCTCTTAAATGCCTTGTGGGTCAACCTACAACATATGAACTGCAGCAGCTCAAGAAGGCAGCTCACCACCACCTTCTCACGGGGACCTAGGGACAAGCAAGAAGTGCTGGTCCAGCCAGAAATGCCCACATCCCATTGACCAATTTTTAAAAAAAATTCAAGCAGCTCAACAACCCTGTATACCAGTAGGTACTGTATTTCAGTTCATAAAACAAACTCCAAATAGCAGATTAACAATTAGTGACTTAGCACAGGATTTTAGTCTATTGTTTAATTTCTCAATGATAATTAAGCTGAAGATTTGCCTAAAAATTGAGACAATCACAAGCTTTACTAGCTCCCAACTCCTCAAAGATGATAATTATTGTAATGAGCAAAAAGCCAGCAGGAGCAGCGCTCAGGGTCTGCCAAACAGGAAGGAATTTCAAATTGACAAATTTGACAGTGAGATTAATGATCAGATGGAGCGAGAGAGAATAATTGATAGCACAGATGCAGAGAGGGTGTTTCCCCCTGTGGGAGAGTCGAGGACCAGAGGACATAATCTCAGAATAAAGGATCGCGCATTTCACATGGAGAGGAGGAGGATTTTCTTACCTCGGAGAGTAGTGAATCGATGGAATTCTTTACCACATAGGGCCGTGTCATTTGGTATATTCAAGGCTGAGATGGATCAGTCAGGGAATCAGGAGTCATGGGATAAGGCAGAAAAGTAGAGCTGAGGATTATCAGATCAACCATGATCTCACTGAATGGTGGAGGCTTTGGTGGTGATCTTTCAAAAGTCACTGGAGTCAGGGAAAGTCCCAGGTGATTGGAAAATTGCTGTCGTAACCCCCTTGTTTAAGAAAGGATCAAGGCAAAAGATGGAAAATTATAGGCCGATTAGTCTAACCTCGGTAGTTGGTAAAATTCTAGAATCCATTGTCAAGGGTGAAATTTCTAAATTCCTGCAAGTGCAGGGTCAGATTAGAACAAGTCAGCATGGATTTAGTAAGGGGAGGTCATGCCTGACAAACCTGTTAGAATTCTTTGAAGAGGTAACAAGTATGTTAGACCAGGGAAACCCAGTAGATGTTACCTATCTAGACTTACGAAAGGCCTTTGATATGGTGCCTCACGGGAGGCTGCTGAGTAAGGTGAGGCCCAATGGTGTTTGAGGTGAGCTACTGGCTTGGATTGAGGATTGGCTGCCTGACAGAAGGCAGAGAGTTGGGATGAAAGGCTCTTTTTCGGAATGGCAACCGGTGACGAGTGGTGTCCCACAGGGTTCAGTGTTGGGGCCGCAGCTGTTCACCTTGTACACTAATGATCTGGATGAAGGGACTGGGGGCATTCCGGCGAAGTTTGCCGATGATACGAAGATAGGTGGACAGGCAGGTAGTACTGAGGAGGTGGGGAAGCTGCAGAAAGATTTAGACAGTTTAGGAGTGTGGTCCAGGAAATGGCTGATGAAATTCAATGTGAGTAAATGTGAGGTTTTGCACTTTTGAAAAAAGAATACAGGCATGGACTATTTTCTAAATGGTGAGAAAATTCGTAAAGCAGAAGTACAAAGGGATCTGGGAGTGTTGGTCCAGGGCTCTCGAAAGGTTAACTTGCAGGGAGAGTCCGTAATTAAGAAAGTGAATGTAATGTCGTCGTTTATCTCAAGAGGGTTGGAATATAAAAGCAGCGATGTGCTTCTGAGGCTTTATAAAGATCTAGTTAGGCCCCATTTAGAATACTGTGTCCAATTTTGGGCCCACACCTCAGGAAGGACATACTAGCCCTGGAGCGTGTCCAGCGGAGATTCACACGGATGATCCCTGGAATGGTAGGTTTAACGTATGATGAACGGCTAAGGATCCTGGGATTGTACTCATTAGAGTTTGGAAGGTTGAGGGGAGATCTAATAGAAACTTACAAGATAATGTATGGTTTAGAAAGGGTGGACGCTAGGAAGTTGTTTCCGTTAGGTGGGGAGACTAGGACCCATGGGCACAGCCTTAAAATTAGAGGGGGTAAATTTAAAACTGAAATGAGACGACATTTCTTCAGCCAGAGAGTGGTGGGCTTGTAGAATTCATTGCCACGGAGTGCAGTGGAGGCCGAGACGTTGGATGCCTTCAAGGCAGAGATCGATAAATTCGTTATCTCACAAGGAATCAAGGGCTACGGGGAGTGTGCAGGGAAGTGGAGTTGAAATGCCCATCAGCCATGATTTAAATGGCAGAGTGGACTAGATGGGCTGAATGGCCTTACTTCCATTCCTATGTCTTATGGAGCAAACATGATTGACTGAATGGCCTACTCCTACTCATAGAGTCACAGAGTTCTACAACATGGAAACAGACATAGAATGTGGAACATAGAACAATACAGTGCAGAACAGCCCTTCGGCCCTTGATGCTGCGCCGACCTGTGAACTCATCTAAGACCCTCCTCCTACAATATCCCATCATCTTTCGATCCTACTTGTTCATGCCGACCAGATATCACGTATAAATCTAGACCCATTTGTTAGCATTTTGCCCAGATCCCTCTAAGACCCTTCCTATTCATACGTCCATCCAAATGCCTTCTATATGTCATAAATGCCTCCAACACTTCCTCTGAGAGCTCATTCCATACACACACCACCCTCTGTGTGAAAAAGGTACCCCTTAGGTCTCTCTTAAATCTTTCCCCTCTCACTTTATACCTATGCCGTCTAGTTTTGGACTCCACGACCCTTGGGGAAAAGGCCTTGCCTAATTAGCCTATCTCATGATTTTGTAAATCTCTGTCAGGCAATCCCTTAGCCACCACACTCTGGGAAAAATAGCCCCAGCCTATTGAGCAGGGAGACCAGAATTGCATGCGAAATTCCAAAGTGGCCTAACCAATGTCCTGTACAGTCGCAACACGGCCTCCTAACTCCTACACTCAATGCACTGACCAGTAAAGTCAAAGATCCGACCATTAAGTGTACAAGTCCTGCCCTGATTTGCCTTTCCAAAATACAGCACCTCACATTTATCTAAACTCCACCAGCCACTCCTTGGCCCATTGGCCCATCTGATCAACGTCCCATTGTACTCTGAGGTGACAGTCTTTGCCGTTCGCCACACTTCCAATTTCGGTGTCATCTGCAAACTTACTTACCACCCCTCCTACGTTCACATCCAAATCATTTAGAAAAATGACAAAAAGCAGTGGTCTCAGCACCGATCTCTGTGACACACACTGATCACGGGCCTCCAGTGTGAAAAGCAACCCTCCACCTCCAACACGACCCTGTAAATTCTACCTTTGAGCCAGTTCTGTATCCAAATGATAATGAAATGTGAGGCTGGATGAACACAGCAGGCCCAGCAGCATCTCAGGAGCACAAAAGTTGACGTTTCGGGCCTAGACCCTTCATCAGAGAGGGGGATGGGGTGAGGGTTCTGGAATAAATAGGGAGAGAGGGGGAGGCGGACCGAAGATGGAGAGAAAAGAAGATAGGTGGAGAGGAGAGTATAGGTGGGGAGGGAGGGAGGGGATAGGTCAGTCCAGGGAAGACGGACAGGTCAAGGAGGTGGGATGAGGTTAGGAGGTAGGAGATGGAGGTGCGGCTTGGAGTGGGAGGAAGGGATGGGTGAGAGCAAAAACAGGTTAGGGAGGCAGAGACAGGTTGGACTGGTTTTGGGATGCAGTGGGTGGAGGGGAAGAGCTGGGCTGGTTGTGTGGTGCAGTGGGGGGAGGGGACGAACTGGGTGGGTTTTGGGATGCGGTGGGGGAAGGGGAGATTTTGAAGCTGGTGAAGTCCACATTGATACCATTGGGCTGCAGGGTTCCCAAGCAGAATATGAGTTGCTGTTCCTGCAACCTTCGGGTGGCATCATTGTGGCACTGCAGGAGGTCCATGATGGACATGTCATCTAGAGAATGGGAGGGGGAGTGGAAATGGTTTGCGACTGGGAGGTGCAGTTGTTTATTGCGAACCGAGCGGATGTGTTCTGCAAAGCGGTCCCCAAGCCTCTGCTTGGTTTCCCCAATGTAGAGGAAGCCACACCGGGTACAGTGGATGCAGTATACCACATTGGCAGATGTGCAGGTGAACTGTGCTGCTTAATGTGGAAAGTCATCTTGGGGCCTGGGATAGGGGTGAGGGAGGAGGTATGGGGGCAAGTGTAGCATTTCCTGCGGTTGTAGGGGAAGGTGCCGGGTGTGGTGGGGTTGGAGGGCAGTGTGGAACGAACAAGGGAGTCACGGAGAGAGTGGTCTGTCCGGAAAGCAGACAGGGGTGGGGATGGAAAAATGTCATGGCTGGTGGGGTCGGATTGTAGATGGCGGAAGTGTCGGAGGATGATGCGTTGTATCTGGAGGTTGGTGGGGTGGTGTGTGAGAACGAGGGGGATCCTCTTAGGGCGGTTGTGGCGGGGGCGGGGTGTGAGGGATGTGTTGCGGGAAATGTGGGAGACGCGGTCAAGGGCGTTCTCGACCACTGTGGGGGGCAAGTTGCGGTCCTTGAAGAACTTGGACATCTGGGATGTGCGGGAGTGGAATGCCTCATCGTGGGAGCAGATGCGGCGGAGGCGGAGGAATTGGGAATAGGGGATGGAATTTTTGCAGGAGGGTGGGTGGGAGGAGGTGTATTCTAGGTAGCTGTGGGAGTCGGTGGGCTTGAAATGGACATCAGTTACAAGCTGGTTGCCTGAGATGGAGACTGAGAGATCCAGGAAGGTGAGGGATGTGCTGGAGATGGCCCAGGTGAACTGAAGGTTGGGGTGGAAGGTGTTGGTGAAGTGGATGAACTGTTCGAGCTCCTCTGGGGAGCAAGAGGCGGCGCCGATACAGTCATCAATGTAACGGAGGAAGAGGTGGTGTTTTGGGCCTGTGTAGGTGCGGAAGAGGGACTGTTCCACGTAACCTACAAAGAGGCAGCTATAGCTGGGGCCCATGCGGGTGCCCATGGCCACCCCCTTAGTCTGTAGGAAGTGGGAGGAATCGAAAGAGAAGTTGTTGAGGGTGAGGACGAGTTCGGCTAGGCGGATGAGAGTGTCGGTGGAGGGGGACTGGTCGGGCCTGCGGAACAGGAAGAAGCAGAGGGCCTTGAGGCCATCTGCATGTGGAATGCAGGTATATAGGGACTGGACGTCCATGGTGAAAATGAGGTGTTGGGGGCCAGGGCATTGGAAGTCCTGGAGGAGGTGGAGGGCGTGGGTGGTCCATGGTGAAAATGAGGTCCAGTCCCTGTACACCTGCATTCCACATGCAGATGGCCTCAAGGCCCTCCATTTCTTCCTGTTCCACAGGCCCGACCAGTCCCCCTCCACCGACACCCTCATCCGCCTAGCCGAACTCGTCCTCACCCTCAACAACTTCTCTTTCGATTCCTCCCACTTCCTACAGACTAAGGGGGTGGCCATGGGCACCCCCATGGGCCCCAGCTATGCCTGCCTCTTTGTAGGTTACGTGGAACCATGGAACAGTCCCTCTTCCGCACCTACACAGGCCCCAAACCCCACCTCTTCCTCCGTTACATTGATGACTGTATCGGCGCCGCCTCTTGCTCCCCAGAGGAGCTCGAACAGTTCATCCACTTCACCAACACCTTCCACCCCAACCTTCAGTTCACCTGGGCCATCTCCAGCACATCCCTCACCTTCCTGGACCTCTCAGTCTCCATCTCAGGCAACCAGCTTGTAACTGATGTCCATTTCAAGCCCACCGACTCCCACAGCTACCTAGAATACACCTCCTCCCACCCACCCTCCTGCAAAAATTCCATCCCCTATTCCCAATTCCTCTGCCTCCGCCGCATCTGCTCCCACGATGAGGCATTCCACTCCCGCACATCCCAGATGTCCAAGTTCTTCAAGGAACGCAACTTTCCCCCCACAGTGGTCGAGAACGCCCTTGACCGCGTCTCCCACATTTCCCGCAACACATCCCTCACACCCCGCCCCCGCCACAACCGCCCTAAGAGGATCCCCCTCGTTCTCACACACCACCCCACCAACCTCCAGATACAACGCATCATCCTCCGACACTTCCGCCATCTACAATCCGACCCCACCAGCCATGACATTTTTCCATCCCCACCCCTGTCTGCTTTCCGGACAGACCACTCTCTCCGTGACTCCCTTGTTCGCTCCACACTGCCCTCCAACCCCACCACACCCGGCACCTTCCCCTGCAACCGCAGGAAATGCTACACCTGTCCCCACACCTCCTCCCTCACCCCTATCCCAGGCCCCAAGATGACTTTCCACATTAAGCAGAGGTTCACCTGCACATCTGCCAATGTGGTATACTGCATCCACTGTACCCGGTGTGGCTTCCTCTACATTGGGGAAACTAAGCGGAGGTTTGGGGACCGCTTTGCAGAACACCTCCGCTCCGTTCACAATAAACAACTGCACCTCTCAGTCGTAAACCATTTCCACTCCCCCTCCCATTCTTTAGATGACATGTCCATCATGGGCCTCCTGCAGTGCCACAATGATGCCACCCGAAGGTTGCAGGAACAGCAACTCATATTCCACTTGGGAACCCTGCAGCCCAATGGTATCAATGTGGACTTCACCAGCTTCAAAATCTCCCCTTCCCCACCGCATCCCAAAACCAGCCCAGTTCGTCCCCTCCCCCCACTGCACCACACAACCAGCCCAGCTCTTCCCCTCCACCCACTGCACCCCAAAACCAGTCCAACCTGTCTCTGCCTCCCTAACCTGTTCTTCCTCTCACCCATCTCTTCCTCCCACTCCAAGCCGCACCTCCATCTCCTACCTCCTAACCTCATCCCACCTCCTTGACCTGTCCGTCTTCCCTGGACTGACCTATCCCCTCCCTCCCTCCCCACCTATACTCTCCTCTCCACCTATCTTCTTTTCTCTCCATCTTCGGTCTGCTTCCCCCTCTCTCCCTATTTATTCCAGAACCCTCACCCCATCCCCCTCTCTGATGAAGGGTCTAGGCCCGAAACGTCAGCTTTTGTGCTCCTGAGATGCTGCTGGGCCTGCTGTGTTTATCCAGCCTCACATTTCATTATCTTGGATTCTCCAGCATCTGCAGTTCCCATTATCTCTGTATCCAAATGGCTAGTTCTTCCTGTATTCCGTGTGATGTAACCTTGCTAAGCAGTCTACCAGGAGGAACCTTGTTGACCGCCTTACTGAAGTCCATACAGATCAGATCCACTGCTCTGCTCCCATCAATCCTCTTCATTACTTCTTCAAAATACTCAGTCAATTTAGAAAGGCACGATTTCCCATTGGAGAGATCATGAGTTTCCTTGAAGTATAAGTAAGAAGATCTCCTACAGTGAACTTTGACTTTCATAAGGAAATCAGTGACAGACGTAAAGGCCAACCTTAAGGGGACACAGTGGTATTATTGCTGGGCTGTTAATCCAGAGACCCAGATAACATTCTAGCGACCTTGGTTCAAATCCCACCATGGCAGATGGTGGAATTTGAATTCAATAAATAACTGGAATTAAGGAGGTAATGATGACTGTCAATCCATTGTCGCTTGTTGGGAGAATCCCATCTATTCACTAATGTCCTTTAGGGAAGGAAACTGCCATCCTCACCTGATCTGGCCGACATGTGATTTCAGACCCACAGCAATATGGTTGACTCTTAACTGCCCTTTGGGTAATTAGGGATGGGCAATAAATGCTGCCTCGCCGATAGCGCACTGAACCCATGAATGAATAAAGGGGAAAAAAACCTGGCTGTGGGGGCGTGCACTGACTGCTGATTCAGAGGCTTTGTGGTACACCTTTGAGCGAGGTGTAAGTCTCCCTTCATGATTTAAGCACACAGGCTGATATTGAGGGTGGAGTCCAGTACACTTTAAGGAATATTCCTGAGTTACAACCCTTCCCTGGTTGCTGGAATGCCCACTTGGACATCTAATTCGAGGTGGTCAACTAAGAGGCTCCTGTTCAATTATAAATCACAGGCTCCAGATCCTCCAGAGCTATGACAGTGTAATATCAGAGGGATATCCATGTGGTTGTCTAAGACCCTCTGTGAATGAAGGCAGACCCCATCATGCGAACATCCCAAATGGAGTAGGGTCAATCAGGAAGACCCCGAAAACATCAAGAGACATCAACGGGAATGCGTGGGGTGAAGTGAAGGTTTCAGGGTAGGCATCCTATCAATCAACCCACCTGACCCCCCCAAATGCTACCTGCCCCGCTGTGGTAGAATACACAAGGGACTTATCAACCCATTGGTGTAGACCGGGAGCGAGTCAGCCTCGATCCCAAGGGACTTCCTCAGCAGGATGTAGCCCAGGACAGCTGTAGGTGAGGATGGGTGGGTGGAGTGGGGTGTGGAGGTGGATGCGGAGGTGGTGGTGTTTGAATGCACCTCTGAAAAAGTGTGGGCATCTTGAGCAAAAATCCTGATCACTGCTGCAAGGCTTCCTCAGTGCAGGGAAAGTCGCCTCCTCATAAAGGCTCATGATCCAGCTTTATCCTGCAAATGGCTATGAATGTGATGGAGGAGCAGTGCTGGTGGGGTAGAAGGGGTGGCGAGTGGAGGAGGTCTCACCAGCCCCTCAGGGCAGCTATTTCACCTCCAAGGGCTTGATTCTAAATGGCAGAGGTGGGGGTGGCATCTGTCACTAGGGAGACCCCACCAGGGTCCCCAGTCAACCCACATTTGAACAGTTGATTCTGTGATAGGCAATCCAGCCTCATGGTTCAGTACTGAGGGTGTGCTGCAATGTCTTCCTGCATGACACTGTAACAAGAAGCCTTGATCAAATGACTTTATTTGTTGTCAAGGTCTGTTGTGAACAAAGAACAAAGAAAATTACAGCACAGGAACAGGCCCTTCGGCCCTCCAAGCCTGCGCCAATCCAGATCCCCTATCTAAACCTGCCACCTATTTTCCAAGGATCTGTATCCCTCTGCTCCATGCCCAATCATGTATCTATCCAGATACATCTTAAGTAACGCTATCGTGCCCACCTCTACCACCTCCGCTGGCATGTTCCAGGCACCCACCACCCTCTGCATAAAGAACTTCCCACGCATATCTCCCTTAAACTTTTCCCCTCTCAGCTTGAAATTGTGACCCCTCGTAACTGAGTCCCCCATTCGGGGAAAAAGCCTCTTGCTGTCCACCCTGTCTATACCTCTCATGATTTTGTAGACCTCAATCGGGTCCCCCCTCAACCTCTGTCTCTCTAGTGTAAATAATCCTAATCTACTCAACCACACTTCATAGCTAGCAGCCCCCATACCAGGCAACATCCTGGTGAACCTCCTCTGCACGCTCTCCAAAGCGTCCACATCCTTTTGGTAATGTGGCAACCAGAACCGTACACAGTACTCCAAATGTGGCCGAACCAAAGTCCTATACAACTGCAGCATGACCTGCCAACTCTTGTACTCAATACCCCGCCCAATGAAGGAAAGTATGCCATATGCCTTGTTGACCATTCTATTGACCTGCGTTGTCACCTTCAGGGAACAATGGACCTGAGCACCAAGATCTCTCTGTGCATCAATTTTGCCCAGGACTTTGCCATTTACCGTTTACCTAAAACATTGAATCCAAAATGACTGCTCAAATCAGGATAAATCAAAGCAAAACAATGAGGATGCTGGAGATCTGAAATAAAAACAGAAGCTCATCAGGTCTGGCAGTTTCTGTTGAGTGAGAAGCAGAGTTAATGAGTTAACAGAATTTTCAATCCAGTCTGACTCTTTTTTTCTACGTCCACAGGATAAACCTATTCAAACATCCACTGTCTGTACACTCTGTCCAGGACAGTTCCATCCAAGGTTGCTGTTAGACAGGGAATTCCAGCATTTTGACTCAGCAATGATGAAGAAACAGCCAATTTATGTCCAGGCTAAGATGGTGCGTGGAGAGGGCATTGCAGATCTGCCATACTCCTACTGCCCATGCCATCCTGGATGATGCAGGGTGCGTATTTGGAAGGTCCTTACAAGAAGCATGAACAGGTAGCACACATTGGTGGCACAGTGTGACTGTTTTGGAGGAAGAAGCTGTTTGAGCTGGTGGATTGGGTGCCTTGCCTTGGAAGGTATCGGGCTTCTTAAGTATTGTTGTGATTGCACACTGCTGGGCAAGTGGGCAGTATTCCATCCCTCAAGAGGTGAGTTACATGTCTCGGAGTGCCAGGGCCCATTCTTCCCTTGGAGCTGGGAATCTCTCCAGCAGTTAGACAACTGGTAAGAGACCCATGCTGCCCCTTCATGGGAAGCCAGACAGTCTCACGCTGTTGCGAGCACTGCTAACATTGCATGGGCCAAATTGACTGCTTCCAGTATACACCCTATTAGTGTTAGTCAAACCTACAGACGCAAAAGCTGTAGCGGCACGGTGGCTCAGTGGTCAGCACTGCTGCCTCACAGCACCAGGGGCCTGAGTTCAATTCCAGCTGCTGGGTGCACCGCAATCCCCTCAACAGTACAAAGATGTGCAGGCTAGGTGGACTGGCCATGCTAAATTGCCCATAGTGTTCAGGGATGTGTAGATGAGGTGGGTTATAGGGAGATGGATCTGGGTGGGATGCTGTGAGGGTTGGTGTGGACTTGTTGGGCCGAAGGGCCTGTTTCCGCACTGTGAGGATTCTATGAAAATGGGGAAGGATGGTGTCTGGGCTAGAAGAAGGCCTTAATATTGATAAATGCTAAAGGTTTATTGCATATATCTGAGATACATTATTATCCTAAAAGGACGTATGGTGAGCTATGGTTTGTTAACACACAATGGGTTAGATACAGAAAGCATAGTCCCAACTGTGAGGGCATCCAGAACCAGAGGACATAGTTGAAGGATAAGGGGGTAAACATTTTAGGACTGAGAAGAGGAGGTATTTCTTCATTCAGAGAGTAGCGAGCCTCTAATAGTTACTACCACAGAACGTGGCTGAGGTCAAAACAATAAAAGGTTTCCAAGAAGGAAGCAGATAAAGGTTTTGTGGCTAAAGGGATCAAAGGATATGAGGTGGGAGGGTTGTACTGGGGTAACAGGGTCTATGACCAGCCGTATTTGTATTGAATGGCACAGCAGTCTAGAGGGGACAAAATAGCCTATTCCTGCTCCTATCTTCCATGTTTCCATGACACTCTGTCACCTATAAACTATAATCCGGTAACCCTTTTAATTGTCACTAACTTAAGCCAAGACATTGTCCCGGTAATTTGATGTCATCATGGAAGGAACTGTGAATGGAGCCGAATACAAATCGCTGGGAGGCATCCCCACTTATGAAGGATGGTCATTGATGAAAAAAGCCATTGATGAATGCCCTTCCGAACAACACCATGGACGTACCTACACCACACACTGCTGCAGCGGTTCAAGAAGGAGGCATGCCATCGTTGTCTCCAGAATAGTTAGGGATTGGTAACAAATACTGGTCTCTCCAGTCTTAGCTACATCCTATGCATGAACAGTAATAAAGTATCAAAGTTGCTACCCAGGTGGATAAGGTTGTTAAGAAAGCATATAGCGTTTTGGCTTTCATTAACAGGGGGATCGAGTTTAAGAGCCGCGAGGTTATGCTGCAGCTCTACAAAACCCTGGTGAGACCACACTTGGAATATTGTGTCCAGTTCTGGTCACCCTATTATAGGAAAGATGTGGAGGCTTTGGAGAGGGTGCAAAGGAAGTTTACCAGGATGCTGCCTGGACTGGAGGGCTTGTCTTACGAGGAGAGGTTGACTGAGCTCGGACTTTTCTCTCTGGCGAGAAGGAGGAAGAGAGGTGACCTGATCAAGGTGTACAAGGTAATGAGAGGCATGGATAGAGTCGATAGCCAGAGACTTTTCCCCGGGGCAGGATTGACTGCCACGAGGGATCATAGTTTTAAGGTGTTAGGAGGAAGGTATAGAGGAGACGTCAGAGGGAGGTTCTTCACCCAGAGAGTTGTGAGCGCATGGAATAGTTTACCAGTGGTAGTCATGGAAGCGGAGTCATTAGTGACATTTAAGCGACTGCTGGACATGCACATGGACAGCAGTGAATTGAGGGGAATGTAGGTTAGGTTATTTTATTTTTGGATTAGGATTAATCCACGGCACAACATCGTGGGCCGAAGGGCCTGTACTGTGCTGTACTTTTCTATGTTCTATGTTCTATTATTTTCAACAGATTTTCACTGATTCGTCTACATGTTTCAAAATGTGGATTACTTTTGTTTTCGATCATTTATGTCGGGAAAAGTTACCCATTGCCAATGCTGGGTTCAATGGCCTGTAACTGCCATGTTTACTCCACTCTCCTATTACAAATAGTGGTGTAATATGCAGTTTCTGGCACTACTCCCACATCTAACATTGGAGGATTGTGGCCAGAGATTCCACAAGTCAGCAGTGTGGCAGAACACTCCCCATTTGCCTGGAAGATGTTTGACACGATCCAGGACAAAGCAACCTACTCGACTGAAAGCAAATCCGTAAACACCCACTCCCTCCACCACCGACACTCAGTAGCAGCAGTGAGTACTATCTACAAGATGCACTACAGAAATTCACCAAGGTTCCAATAGACAGTACCTCCTAAACTCACAACCACTTTCATCTTGAAGGACAAGGGCAGCAGGCACAGGGGAACAGCACCTGTGTTTCGCTCCGAGCCAACCACCACTCTGAATGGGAATTATATCATCATATCTTCAGTGTCACTGGGTCAAAATCTAGAGCTCCCTCTCTCATGACATTGTGGAGCTACCTGTACTAAAATGGGCTTTGGTGATTCAAGAAGGCATATCCCCATTGAACTGAGTGAATTTTATCCTTGGGAACCTAAACCTTTTAATAGTCTTCTCTTTATCAATTTTTTTATCCTCCCCTGTATTAGCAGTACTCTATTCTCTGGTGAAATCAAGGTGCTTAGTACCTGAGCTGTGCTCTCTGCCTCTACACTCATACAGGCAAATCCTGTGGTTTGCATATCCACCTATTGCGTATTTTATCTGTGCAAAGCACCTTTGCACCCCATCTTCACCTCTGTGGTTTTAGGAGAACACATTTACAACTTACTATGATGCATTTGTCATATTTGTGTGACATGCCTCGATCACTGCCTAATTCCAAGGTTTGTGAAGAAACGTAACCCCAGCCAACAGCAGGGCTTTACATCATCCCCTTTCTCTTCCTACCCTCCCTTTGAATATTCTTTATCCCATTTATGTCTTCACAAAATATCTTCCAAAGATTTCACTTTAGATTAGCCATTGATCTTATTCACATGGCCTCTCTATATTCTCTTTATCAGAGTTCCTCTATCCTCTCTAATTTATTTTGTACATTAATCTGCCAGCTGCACGTTGCTAAACACCTGGAATATATTTCAATGAAGTACCACCGACCCCTTCTCAATGATTCTCTCCTTCCACATTGTCTTGCACAGGATGACTAACAGTCTTTTAAACACCTGGTTTCCAAGTCCAGGCACTTATTAACATTTCAATCAATTGCTCCTTTTCAGGATGTTGACAGGAAGTAAGACATTTGCTGTCATTAATTGGAATCTTTAATGACGACTTTCACAGGTCTGAATATTACCAAACCCACCTCATTAATGACATATCCTGCCCCTACGGTGCCCTTCTCATCTGATCCTATTCCCAACTTACCGCACACCACTCCCGGAACAATCACCACTGCCAGGATATCTGCGATTGGCTGGCATTCCTGGCACCAGTGCCATCCTTCAAAGACCTTTGTGCACCGGGAAAATCCATGGTCACTCCATAGCTGCTGTGCAAGGTTCCTGACATCTGGCCCAGACTTGGCAGGCAGAGAAACCTGGGCATGGATCTGGAGGTTCTACTAGAACTGGTTGTCCATGGCTAAGATGGCGCACCGCGCCCCCCCCCCCCCCTCCCGCCCCCAGGACCAGCAATGGCTGTCACGAAACCAGATCATGCCAGCCTGCTCCAAGGCTGCTACGTGTTTCAGTCCAGTCTCAGCCACCTGGAGGAATGCACAGTGCAAATGAACAAATGAAAAAGCAAGGCACAGGAACAGGCCATTCGGCCCTCAAAGCCTGTGCTGACCATCATGATCTAACTAATCTAAAAACAAACCTGCCACTTTTCAATCCATATCCCACTTTTCCTTCCTATTCATGTACCCATCTAGGTGCCTCTTAAATATCTTCAAAATAGGAAGAAGGTCAATGTGAGCATGTCCTCACAATCGGAAGAGCATCAATGAACTTCTCCACTCCACCATCTTCTCTCTGATACCTCACACTCACTCTGTCTTTGCTGCTACACTCCCGTCACTCCAATCGTTCATGCTCTATCGCTCTCGCTGTTGCCTGCAATGCCCTCCCTCACCCAGTCTCACCCATTCCAAACCCCCAACACAACTAACCCTGCATGCCATCTGTGCTACCTGCTCATTCAGCTGGGACACCTCCCCACATTAACAGTCGTGCCACCCACTTTCATCTCCCTTACTACCTGACTCTCTAATACCAGGACAAAAACAGACCAAATAGGCCTTTTTTCATACGTCAAGACTGGCTGCCTGCTATTTGGCTTTTCACCCCTCATGTGAAGAGCATCCTGACTCTGACTGCGTCGAGTTTCTGACTGAGTGTGTCCAAGGCCCTTGTGCTGGTATCAAAGACTTTGATTGACTGTACCAGGACCCACTGAGCAAGGGATCTCCCTTAGGCCTGAGTGAGGCCTGCTATCAACTACGACAAGCTTCCTGTCCTTGTATCTGCACTAAATAGCATGGCAATAAAGCAGTACTGTGAGCCTGCTATCACTGGTGTGAGGAGCATGTCCTGAGTTGTTGGTCCCTGTGTCCAACACAGAACTCCTTTGGTTCAAGCGATCAGTTGAATTTGCCAGCTCTGGCGTCCATGTCAACGATTGTAGCCATCTAGCTTGTTCAGCATATTTGGTAAGTAAGGAAGCTGAATACTTAAATGGACAAGGTTGGACTGTCAATAATGTCTTTAGCAAGCAATCATTGATAAACAACATGCTACTGTCTGGTGAGAAACACCCTCCTTGATGTCCAGGTGGTATTTTAAAACAAATACAGCAAGATGCTTGCGAGGCTTCTTGTATGATTCTGTCACAAACCCTGTTGTAGTCATTCAGAAAACGGCTTTGGTAGGACTAACCGGAAGGCAAAGTACAGGGCTAATGGTAGTGTAGATGAGCAGAGAGATCTCGGTGTCCATGTACACAGATCCTTGAAAGTTGCCACCCAGGTTGACAGGGCTGTTAAGAAGGCATACAGTGTTTTAGCTTTTATTAATAGAGGGATCGAGTGCCAGAACCAAGAGGTAATGCTGCAGCTGTACAAAACTCTGGTGTGGCCGCACTTGGAGTATTGTGTACAGTTCTGGTCACTGCATTATAAGAAGAATGTGGAAGCTTTGGAAAGGGTGCACATGAGATTTACTAGGATGTTGCCTGGTATGGAGGGAAGGTCTTACGAGGAAAGGCTGAGGGACTTGAGGCTGTTTTCATTAGAGAGAAGAAGGTTGAGAGGTGACTTAATTGAAACATATAAAATAATCAGAGAGTTAGATAGGGTGGATAGGGAGAGCCTTTTTTCTAGGATGGTGGCGGCGAGCACGAGGGGGCATAGCTTTAAATTGGGGGGTGAAAGATATAGGACAGATGTCAGAGGTAGTTTCTTTACTCAGAGAGTAGTAAGGGAATGGAACGCTTTGCCTGCAACGGTAGTAGAATCGCCAACTTTAGGTACATTTAAGTGGTCATTGGATAAGCATATGGACGTACATGGAATAGTATAGGTTAGATGGGCTTGAGATCGGTATGACTGTCGGCACAACATCGAGGGCCGAAGGGCCTGTACCATGCTGTAATGTTCTATGTTCTATATATGTTCTATGTTCTCTTCATTCATTCTTCCCTTTGTTGTATATGTTATTCACAAACTGTTAAGGGGACTTTTTGCAGGGTAGATGCTGAAAGGATGTTTCCTCTTGTGGGAGACTCGAGAAATGGGGGGGGGACGCCGTTTAACAATAAGGGGGCCTCTCATTTACGCTGGATATTATGTGAATCTGTTCTTCTCTGAGGGTCATGAGTCTGTGGAACTCTCTTCCCTGGAGAGTAGAAGAGGTGCAGTAATTAAATATTTTTAAGCTGAGCTTGATATTTCCAACTATTGATGCTTGTTCGACAAGATAGTCCAAGGATATAGGGGACAGATAGGAAAATTGGGGCCACTATCAGATCGGGTGAGGGGCCATTGAATTAAAACACTAACGCTTAGGTTCCTGTGTCCGTATGTGCTGCCAGTGCGCCTGTGCGTTTGTAGCCTTTTCTGTTTTACAGCAAAAAGCTTCAATTGTTGCCATAATCCAGTGCCATTTTCAATAGTTTAAGAATAAAATGAATAAAAAGATAGACCTGAAAGAAAGCCCATCTACATTAAGAGAAAGCAAAAACTGCCGATGCTGGAGTCAGAGATAATACAGTGTGGAGCTGGAAGAACACAGCAGGCCAAGCAGCATCTCAGGAGCACCCTCATGAACCCTGAATCCTGAGCCAGCTCGTGGTGTGGTGTAAGCAAACAGGCAGGGAAATAGAACTGCAAAAAGCTCCGCTGGAGATGGAACTTGCATATCCTTTGCCACCTCCAGAAATGGAAAACACTAAGCAACGCACATTTTTAAAACTAATCCTATACCTGGTACACTCACTACTGGAAAATAATAGGAGTAGGAAATGCCAGCTGCATAAAACTTATCTGCACATCTCAGAATGTGCTCTCTGTTACTCGGATACCCCACTGGGAGTACCATATGGCAGCATATACCTCCAAGAGAAAGCCAAAGAGAAAAATGGTGAGGATCCCACTGTTTTACAAGCTATATAGGATGCCCCCACAATTGGATGTATACAGCCATGTGGATTAAGAGCAGGAAGGGGTTTTACAGCCACTTCTAATCTGCTCTTCCATTCAATAAGATCATGGCTGATCTGACAGTGGCCTTTACTTTCCTGTCTATCCCTTATGCCGTTTGACTCCCTTGTCAATCAAGAATCTATAGTTGGGCATATCCAACTCCACCTCCTGTGCCCTCTGGTCAAGACAGTTCTACAAACTCACACCCTTCTGACAGAAACAAATCCACATCATCTCCAGCATTAAGTGGGAGACCCATTACTGTCGACTGTATCCACTAGTTCTGGTCTGTCCCACAAGGGAAAACATCCTTCCAGGATATCTACACTGTGAAGCCTGTTCAGAAATCCATGTGTTTCAGTAAGATCAGCTTTTTCTAAACTCTACTGGAGACAGACTAAACCTGTCTAACCTTTCCTCATAAGATTATCCTCCCATCCCAGCAATCAGTCAAGGGAGCTTTCTCTGCATGGCATGTAATGCAATTATAACCTCCCTTAAATCAGGACGTACTCCAGACGTGGTCTCACCAATATCCTGCACAGCTGTAACAAAACATCCTCAATTTTATATTCCATTTGCTTCGCAACACACATTCAATTTAAGAATACCTCCCAACCACAGCCTCCAACCTCATTGTTCCCCAACCCCGCACGGCCCGTTTCTATCTCCTTCCCAAAATCCACAAACCTGCCTGCCCTGGTCGACCCATCGTCTCAGCCTGCTCCTGTCCCACCGAACTCATCTCCACCTATCTGGACTCCATTTTCTCCCCTTTGGTCCAGGAACTCCCCACCTACGTCCGTGACACCACCCACGCCCTCCACCTCCTCCAGGACTTCCAATTCCCTGGCCCCCAACACCTCATATTCACCATGGACGTCCAGTCCCTGTACACCTGCATTCCGCATGGAGATGGCCTCAAGGCCCTCTGCTTCTTCCTGTCCCGCAGGCCCGACCAGTCCCCCTCCACCGACACTCTCATCCGCCTAGCCGAACTCGTCCTCACACTCAACAACTTCTCTTTTGACTCCTCCCACTTCCTACAGACTAAGGGGGTGGCCATGGGCACCCCCATGGGCCCCAGCTATGCCTGCCTCTTTGTAGGTTACGTGGAACAGTCCCTCTTCCGCACCTACACAGGCCCTAAACCCCACCTCTTCCTCCGGTACATTGATGACTGTATCGGCGCCGCCTCTTGCTCCCCAGAGGAGCTCGAACAGTTCATCCACTTCACCAACACCTTCCACACCAACCTTCAGTTCACCTGGGCCATCTCCAGCACATCCCTCACCTTCCTGGACCTCTCAGTCTCCATCTCAGGCAACCAGCTTGTAACTCATGTCCATTTCAAGCCCACCGACTCCCACAGCTACCTAGAATACACCTCTTCCCACCCACCCTCCTGCAAAAATTCCATCCCCTATTCCCAATTCCTCCGCCTCCGCCGCGTCTGCTCCCACGATAAGACATTCCACTCCCGCACATCCCAGATATCCAAGTTCTTTAAGGACCGCAACTTTCCCCCCACAGTGATTGAGAACGCCCTTGACCGCGTCTCCCGTATTTCCCGCAACACATCCCTCACACCCCGCCCCCGCCACAACCGCCCTAAGAGGATCCCCCTCGTTCTCACACACCACCCTACCAACCTCCGGATACAACGCATCATCCTCCGACACTTCCGCCATTTACAATCCGACCCCACCACCCAAGACATTTTTCCATCCCCTCCCCTGTCTGCTTTCCGGAGAGACCACTCTCTCCGTGACTCCCTTGTTCGCTCCACACTGCCTTCCAACCCCACCACACCCGGCACCTTCCCCTGCAACCGCAGGAAATGCTACACTTGTCCCCACACCTCCTCCCTCACCCCTATCCCAGGCCCCAAGATGACATTCCACATTAAGCAGAGGTTCACCTGCACATCTGCCAATGTGGTATACTGCATCCACTGTACCCGGTGCGGCTTCCTCTACATTGGGGAAACTAAGCGGAGGTTTAGGGGACCGCTTTGCAGAACACCTCCGCTCAGTTCGCAACAAACAACTGCACCTCCCAGTCGCAAACCATTTCCACTCCTCCTCCCATTCTCTAGATGACATGTCCATCATGGGCCTCCTGCAGTGCCACAATGATGCCACCCAAAGGTTGCAGGAACAGCAACTCATATTCCGCCTGGGAACCCTGCAGCCTAATGGTATCAATGTGGACTTCACCAGTTTCAAAATCTCCCCTTCCCCTACTGCATCCCTAAACCAGCCCAGTTCGTCCCCTCCCCCCACTGCACCACACAACCAGCCCAGCTCTTCCCCCCCACCCACTGCATCCCAAAACCAGTCCAACCTGTCTCTGCCTCCCTAACCGGTTCTTCCTCTCACCCATCCCTTCCTCCCACCCCAAGCTGCACCCCCAGCTACCTACTAACCTCATCCCACCTCCTTGACCTGTCCGTCTTCCCCGGACTGACCTATCCCCTCCCTACCTCCCCACCTATACTGTCTCCACCTATCTTCTTTACTCTCCATCTTCGGTCCGCCTCCCCCTCTCTCCCTATTTATTCCAGTTCCCTCTCCCCATCCCCCTCTCTGATGAAGGGTCTAGGCCCGAAACGTCAGCTTTTGTGCTCCTGAGATGCTGCTTGGCCTGCTGTGTTCATCCAGCCTCACATTTTATTATCTTGGAATTCTCCAGCATCTGCAGTTCCCATTATCCCAGCTCTACACCTTGTTGTCTGCACTTTCTGTACTGTATTGAAGACCATGGTCGATACATGGTCAGATTGAGTTTATTAAATTCTCAGTCGTTTCCACACTATTCACTTTTATACTGTAGGGTATGACACGCTGTCTCATAGGCATTGATCTAAATCTTATTTGTGGAATGATGTCTTTACCCCTGAATTCCATTGCTTGTTTAAGAGTTAGGAAATGCGGCAGCCACTTGAGGACTCAGGAGGACTCCACAAGCATCAGAGAGATAATTTCTAGATCATTTCTCTCTTACCTTTTGGCCCAGGCCACCAGGGGAACTTGTCAAACCGTATCGGGGATCATTACACATTGGGTTGATTAATACCCAAATGCTCATGTTCTGATTCACACCAATTCTTGTTCATCCTTTCCCTCTGTCTTTGCTGAACAATATAAGTTCCCTAGCTAGTATTAACCAGATCTAAAAATTCTCGGCCTCATTTTAAAACATTCAGTAGCTTTACCCCACTCTATCTGTATGCTTCCCACATCTCTGCAATCTCCAAGACATCTGTGCTACTTCAATTCTGGTTTATTCTTCCTTTGTGATTCTCCACTGCTGCATCATTGACAGCTGTGCCCTCAGTTCCCTAGGTACCAAGCTCTGGAATTCCCTTCCCAAACCTCCTGGCCTCCTCCTTTAAGATATCTGCAAAACCTACATTTTTTTTCATGACAATTCATCAACCTAAAACATTTTGTTTCTCTCCTCAAATCTTGCCTATTTAGATGCATCACAAGCTGAAGGAGTTGATGATGAATTTTACAGAGTCCTCTAGGTATCACTTTGGAAATTGAGCTTCAAAGCCTTGCAAATTCCCTCACGAAACAGGTGTTGACTTATATGAAATATATGAAGGTCATTGTGGGACATTCACCATTTTGCAAAGAGTTGGCATGCCTTAAACTGCCTTGCGTCTTCTCAACACAGCTTGTATCATCCACTTGATCCCTCATGCCCAGCTCGTTGATTCTGGTCCACTTGATCCCTCATGCCCAGCTTTACGAATCTGGTCCACTTGATCCGTCATGCCCAGCTATACGATTCTGGTCCACTGGATCCCTCATGCCCAGCTATACGATTCTGGTGAGAAAATTATGCATTTGTGGGCTGAGAGATTGAGCCTGACATCTGTTGCTTCAGGGCCCTGGAACAATCTTGTGATGATGCCACAACATAGAACATAGAACATTACAGCACAGTACAGGCCCTTCGGCCCTCGATGTTATGCTGACCTGTCATACCGAACTCAAGTCCATCTAACCTACACTATTCCATGCACGTCCATGTGCTTGTCCAATGACCACTTAAATGTACCTAAAGTTGGCGAATCTACTACCGTTGCAGGCAAAGCGTTCCATTCCCTTACTACTCTGAGTAAAGAAACTACCTCTGACATCTGTCCTATATCTTTCACCCCCCAATTTAAAGCTATGCCCCCTCGTGCTCGCCGCCACCATCCTAGGAAAAAGGCTCTCCCTATCCGCCCTATCTAACCCTCATATTATTTTATATGTTTCAATTAAGTCACCTCTCAACCTTCTTCTCTCTAATGAAAACAGCCTCAAGTCCCTCAGCCTTTCCTCGTAAGACCTTCCCTCCATACCAGGCAACATCCTAGTAAATCTCATGTGCACCCTTTCCAAAGCTTCCACATTCTTCTTATAACGCAGTGACCAGAACTGTACACAATACTCCAAGTGCGGCCACACCAGAGTTTTGTACAGCTGCAGCATTACCTCTTGGTTCTGGCACTCGATCCCTCTATTAATAAAAGCTAAAACACTGTATGCCTTCTTAACAGCCCTGTCAACCTGGGTGGCAACTTTCAAGGATCTGTGTACATGGACACCGAGATCTCTCTGCTCATCTACACTACTAAGCATCTTACCATTAGCCCTGTACTTTGCCTTCCAGTTACTCCTACCAAACTGCATCACCTCACATCTGCATTAAACTCCATTTGCCACCTCTCAGCCCAGCTCTGCAGCTTATCTATGTCTCTCTGCAATCTACAGCATCCTTCGTTACTATCCACAACTTCACCAACCTTAGTGTCCTCTGCAAATTTACTAACCCATCCTTCTAAGCCCTCATCCAGGTCATTTATAAAAATGACAAACAGCAGTGGACCCAACACCGACACTTGCGGTACACCACTAGTAACTGGTCTCCAGGATGAACATTTCCCATCAACTACCACCCTCTGTCTCCTTTCAGCAAGCCAATTTCCGATCCAAACTGCTATATCTCCCACAATTCCAATCCTCCGCATTTTGTACAATAGCCTACTGTGGGGAACCTTATCGAACGCCTTGCTGAAATCCATACACACCATATCAACCGGTTTACTCTCATCTACCTGTTTGGTCACCTTCTCAAAGAACTCAATAAGGTTTGTGAGGCACGACCTTCCCTTCACAAAACTGTGCTGACTATCCCTAATCAATTTATTCTTTTCTAGATGATTATAAATCCTATCCCTTATAACCTTTTCCAACACTTTACCAACAACTGAGGTAAGGCTCACTGGTCTATAATTACCAGGGTTGTCTCTACTCCCCTTCTTGAACAGGGGAACGACATTTGCTATCCTCCAGTCATCTGGCACTATTCCTGTAGACAATGACGCACCACTGGCCATAAACAGAAACACAGAAGACAGGAGCAAAGAAGAACAATCGGCCCTTCAAGCCTGCTCCACCATTCTTCACAACCATGGCTGATTGTCGAACTCAATAGCCTAATCCTGCTTTCTCCCCATAACCCTTGATCCCATTTGCCCCAAGTGCTATATCTAGCTGCCTCTCGAAATACATTCAATGCTTTGGATCAACTACATCCTGTGGTAATGAATTCCACGGGTTCACCACTCTTTGGGCAAAGAAATATCTCCTCATCTCCATACTGGAACTTGTGGGTGGCGTTAGAAGACTCTGGAAGACTCAGATGGGCACAAGGACATGAACATATGAAGGAGATAATTTCATCCAAGTATTTTTTTAATTATTCATGCATGGGATGTGTATGCCCCTGGTTAGGCTGCCATTTGTTGCCTATTCCCAGGTGCCCTTGAAGTGATTAGCACTTGTACTGTAGGGCTTAAAAGTGATTTCTTCAAACTAGATCATTAGGGGTTAATTAGACAATGACAACTGAAGTACAGTGAAAAAGTACATGAGAGAAACAGGCCCAATGCAAAAACAGCCTGCTTTGACTGGGAAGTAACCGCGTGAACTATCCATGAGAACTGTCCTGTTATGCAGTTATATTGGTTCACCTGGATGTGTTTTTCAGCCTGTGTTGACGGTCATTATGAAATGGAGATTCAGCGCATAATCTTAGATTCGGAATAGTATCGACATCAGGGATTTTTCCCCACTCGTGGGAATTTTCACCATCGGGCTGGGGTTTGCAAGATTAGTCCATGGAATCTGAGACAGAATTCAGAGTGTCATTGTTGCCAAAGTCCCCAGTCAGTAGAAGGCAGTTTGAGACTCACTTGTTTGTATATATGAGTATATTGTGTAGTTTAAACTCATCGAGTCACTCATTAGTTTTCATTTGTCCTCTAATATGTATTATGACAATTACGACATTAAATTTGCTTCATGTTGAAGTGCATGTGTCTTCTTGTACTATTTTGATCAGACCTTAAAGAACCTGTCAGGTAATTTCAGTCGAACAATACAGTTGGCACTGCGAGCAGAGTCTAAGCAAAATGTTCAAGAAGAAGGATAACATGGCCGGGAAGCAAGACATGTCCCAGACCGATCGTCTATTGATGGTTTCGGTCTGCTAGCAAACCAGTTGCTGGTTTGGGCCCCACCCCTGCAGTTTGGGAGGGATTTGGTGCAAAATTCCAAGGGGCTAGTCCATGCCAAGACGGACTGTCTGAAGGTAGGAGGTTTCCCAAAACAAACCAAGGGTGCTGTCCAACCAGCCACTGTATGTAGTCTCAGGTGGCGTGAGGATTATAGGAGGCGAATAGTACATTGAACTGGCTGCAGTAGAACGGCAGAAGGTCGTGCAGGCAGAGGGAGCTCAAATTAGCTGCCAGTGAGCAGGCAAAACCTGGAAGCTGAATCTGATAAAGGCATGCTCTTTATTAGCTTCAGCTGATATCTGCAATGAACCCTTTAATCCTGCAAGTGGACTCCAGGCTTTGAGTAAATTCATTTAGTCCTTCCACTGGTCCATGCTATATCAAAGGGTGGCAGATTTGTGGCGAATTAGTTGTATGAAGCCAAGGGCATAGTTGCACCCTGTTGGGTAGTTGAAAGTTAGTTAGACACGGTAGCTACAAGTTCTGAGAAATGCTACCTCTGAGAGTGGCTACACACAGGCAGGACGTGATGGGAAAAGACAAGCTGTGACCAACAGTCGAATAACAGGTTATCATTTAGGAAACCAAAGAGCCAGTATAATGTCATGGTGTGTACTATATCTGCTGGTTCTGGAATGCAAATCATTGGATGTAAAATTATTTAGACATTTCACTTTCACTGTGAGTAAAGGAAGAAAATGTTCACAAGTTGTTGCGGGGAGAGAGAGAGGCCAGCTTTTGTGTTTGATCAAGGTAATAAATATTTTGTGTCTGGATATGAATTCTACAGGTGTTCAAAATCTCTGAATTAATTATTCACCTTTGTGATCCAGTTCATTTGTGTTTCCATTCGTAGTATGCCAAAATGCTGACTTGTGTCATTTGCGTGTTTTCATGCTTGACAAATCGGCTGGAATTCTATGAAGATGTAAATAGTAGACTTGACAAGGGAGAGCCAGTCGATATAGTATATTTGAGCTTTCAGAAAGCATTTGACAAAGTCCCACATAAGAGATTATTGTGCATGATTAATGCGCATGGGACTGGGGGAAGTGTATTGAGATGGATAGAAAAGTGGCTGGAAGACAGGAAACAGAGAGTAGGAATTAATGTGTCCTTTTCAAATTAGCAGGCAGTAATTAGTGGGGTGCCACAGGGATCGGTGCTGGGACCCAGATATTCACAATGTGTATTAATGATTTGGATGAAGCAACAAAATGTAACATCTCCAAGTTTGCAAATGATACAAAGTTGGGTGGGAGGGTGAACTGTGACGAGGATGCAGAGATCCTTCAGCGTGATTTCGACAGGTTGGGTGAGTGGGCAAATCAATGGCAGATGCAGTTTAATTTAGATAAATGTGAGGTTATTCACTTCAGAAGCAAAAAACAAGAAGGCAGATTACTACCTGAATGGCTATAAATTGGGAGGGGGGAGTGTGCAGAGGAACCTGGGTGTCCTTGTGCACCAGTCTCTGAAGGTAAGGATGGAGGTGCAGCAGGCAGTAAAGAAGGCAAATGTTGTGTTGGTCTTCATTGTGTGAGTTTCGAGTACAGTAAATGAAAATTGGTATACAGTAAATGGTAAAGTCCTAGGGAAAATTGATGAACAGAGAGATCTGGGTGTTCAGGTGCATTGTTCCCTGAAAGTGGCAATGCAGGTTAATAGAGTGGTCAAGGAGGCATATGGCATGCTTTCCTTCATTGGACGGGGCACTGAGTACAAGAGTTGGCAGGTCATGTTGCAGTTGTATACGACTTTGGTTCGGCCACATTTGGAGTACTGTGTACAGTTCTGGTTGCCTCATTACCAAAAGGATGTGGACGCTTTGGAGAGGGTGCAGAGGAGGTTCACCAGGATGTTGCCTGGTGTGGAGGGAGCTAGCTATGAAGAGAGGTTGAGTAGATTAGGATTATTTTCATTAGAAAGACGGAGATTGAGGGGGGACCCGATTAAGGTCTGCAAAATCATGAGGGGTATAGACAGGGTGGATAGCAAGAAGCTTTTTCCCAGAGTCGGTGTCTCAATTACTAGGGGTCATGAGTTCAAAGTGAGAGGAGGAAAGTTTAAGGGAGATGTGTGTGGAAAGTTCTTTACACAGAGGGTGGTGGGTGCCTGGAATGCGTTACCAGCAGAGGTGGTAGACGCAGACATGTTAGCGTCTTTTAAGATATATTTGGACAGGTACATGGATGGGCAGGGAGCAAATGGAGCAAATAGGACTTTGGTTCGGCCACATTTGGAGTACTGTGTACAGTTCTGGTCGCCTCATTACCAAAAGGATGTGGATGCTTTGGAGAGGGTGCAGAGGAGGTTCACCAGGATGTTTCCTGGTATGGAGGGAGCTAGCTATGAAGAGAGGTTGAGTAGATTAGGATTATTTTCATTAGAAAGACGGAGATTGAGGGGGGACCCGATTAAGGTCTGCAAAATCATGAGGGTTATAGACAGGGTGGATAGCAAGAAGCTTTATCCCCAGAGTGGGGGACTCATTTACTAGGGGTCACAATTTCAAGATGAGAGGGGAAAAGTTTAAGGGAGATATGCGTTGGAAGTTCTTTACGCAGAGGGTGGTGGGTGCCTGGAACACATTGCCAGCGGAAGTGGTACAGGCAGGCACGATGGCATCATTTAAGATGTATCTAGACAGATACATGATGGGCAGGGAGCAGAGTGATACAGATCCTTGTAAAATAGGTTGACAGGTTTAGTTAGAGGATCTGGATTGGCGCAGGCTTGGAGGGCGAAGGGCCTGTTCCTCTGCTGTAATTTTCTTTGTTCTTTGTTCTACAGGATCAGGGATGTGTTGTTGCAGTTGGGCCTTGGTGAGACCACACCTGGAATATTGTGTACAGTTTTGGTCTCCTTTTCTGAGGAAGGATGCTTTTGCTCTCGAGTGAGCACAGTGAAGGTTTACCAGGCTGATTCCGGGGATGGCGGGTCTGATGTATGAAGAGAGATTGACTAGGTTAGGATTGTTTCTGCTAGCGCTCAGATGAATGAGGGGAGTGGGGGGGTTTAATAAAGACTTATAAAATTCCATCAGAACAGCGTAAATGTAGGGAGGATGTTCCTGATCATGGGTGTGTCCAGAACCAGGGATCACAGTCTGAGCATTCAGGGTGGACGATTTGGGACAGAGATGAGGAGACATTTCTTCACCCAAACAGTGGTGAGCCTGTGGAATTCATTACCACAGGAAGTAGTTGATGCCAAAACATTGAATGTATTCAAGAGGTGACTGGATAGAGCACTTGGGGTGAATGGGATCAAAGATTATGGGGAGAAAACTGGATTAGGCTATTGAGTTGGCTGATCTGTCATGATTGTGACGGCTGGCAGACCAGGCTCGACGGGCCAAATGCTCCACTCATCTAAATTTTTATGTTTCTAAGGGCTGTAATGTCGAACACTTTTTCTTTATGACTTTACTTTTCTGCCTTTATATTCTATGTTTTGATTTGTATTTCTGTGTTTTAAAATGGTGCTAGAGAATGGCGACACTATACAACACTTCTCACTGTACTTCATAACAAAATATGCATGACAATAAATAAATCAAATTATGAGTGAACTTCCAAATATTATTGTAATATATGAGTGAAACTTTAATTCTGGACTATAGATTTGTCAATCTTATATGCTTGTTAGTGTGAATTGGTGCTGTGAGAAAACTGCTTTTGTTAAAGTAAATCCCCATGCTAAAATCTGAGAAAACCAATCTCAAAGAACTCGAAGAAGGTAGAATCTAACAAAGGAGATAGACTTTTCCTTTGTTCAGAAATGAAATATAATATGTGGCCCTTATCTCTGTCAGGAAGAGGTGGGTGTTAATATAATTACGCCTTCACCTATCCCTTTGGATCAGCAATAAACCATCTGCATCGCCTCGAAGAACTTATAAAGTCAATATATATAATTTTTATCGAACAGAGATACTTGGGCTAGTTAACCCATTCTGCTTGAAGTGGGATGGATGGATACTGTTTTATTTTTCCGATAACTGCAGCTTTTTTCCCCCCCAACAGCTTTGAATTTCTTAATTTGTTTGCAGACTTCCAGTGTCGCAGCTGTATATAGTCTGGATGTTGATGTTGGGACTGATGATGAGATGAACTTGCTCCTTGATATCACACAAAAAAAATCAAAATGGGCCAGACAGAAATCCATGGACAGACAGCAGCTGGAGCAGGTAACTTGCAAGACAAGGTAGGTAATCGTGAGATTGAAACTGATAGCGTCACCCAGCTGTTCCATCTCTGTGTAGTGAGGCAGTGTGTATTGTCATTCAGGAGCTGGAAAGGGTGGTCTAAGGAGTAAGAGAACCCCAGGATAAAGGCAGTTTTCAAATGTTTGCTGCCTTATTGAAAGCAGAATTCACTGTGTTAAATTCTATGAATGTTGAGACCCTCCAAAATAAGTATGCTACGGTTGGACAATTAACTATGGAAACTATTAAATTATCTACTACATAGGCCAAACCATTAGCGCATGGCGATTCCGCAAATTGGTTTCTGACCAGTATGGTTTGGAAGTTTGCCAATAGCACCGTTTGCGAAAACGTATCACACCCAGAGAATTCACTCCCCAAATCTAAAACAAACGAACTGCAGGTACTGGAGATCTGAAACAAAAAGATAAATTGCTGGAGAAATTCAGCAGGTCTGGCTGCATCTGATGAAGGATCTTAGTGCTGAAAGCACTGTAATTTGCTACAGCTTTATGGTTTGACAGAATGGCATGAACTAACAAACTCGTTGTCATTCAGACAACTGTTGTCCTAGAAACGATTGCTTAACCTCATATGCTAATTTAGTGCTTAGGCCTGATTTGTTAAAGATAAATTGCAATTGCAATATGAAGTTAAACAGTGCTCAGCAGCAATTATGGTGCAATTGTATCACCCTACCTATCAGTTTGGGGATGAGCCACGGATATCTGTGTTTTATTTCAAATGGGTGGTCAATAACAACCGATCCTATCAGGAAGATGTTTGTGAACAATGGCCAGAAGGCCCAGTATGCCCCTTCCAGACCCCTACCTTCTAAGTATGTACATTGCAGCATAGCAGGGAGTACTTGCATGTGGAGGAAATTACCACACAACGATATAATCATTCATGAGACTGACCCTAACGACAAGAGACTGTCTATTTTTGTTACGAGAAAAGAACCAGCTATCAACTTATGTACAGATAAAATTTATGCTATCTATGCAAACAAATATGAACTTTACATAATCAAAAATGGGAGCTGACAACTGTGTATTGCACCATGAATCAATTGAATAGGGCACTTCCACATGTGAAATTTGCGAAATTATGGGCCTTCCTTGCACATCATCTCATTTGGCATCTATATACCTGGACTTCTTAAGAACCTGCCAGGACTTACAGCTATGATCAACTGATTCGCACAGCAGACAATTTAGGAAAGCTTACTGGGCACCATTGAGGGGAACGTATTAAGGAGTTAAGGATATGCCACCTAAAGTTTCAGCAGTACTCTTGCCCTTACAGCATCCAGTTGTATTCTTGTTAAATGATGGTTTCTTGTATTTATATGCCTGTATGATGCCCTGTAAACTGCACTGCATTTATAAGCAACTTGCAGCTGTTGATGAACATGTATGTGCTTGTGTCAAATTTTGATCCTCTGTTTTGAATATATCAATGGGTGGTGTGCAATGTTGGCCTTAAAACAATACCTTCTGAGCTGATCATTAAAAGTTAACTGGACATGACAATGAGTAATTTAAGTGAAATGGAAAGTACATGACAAACAGGCCGGAAGAAGGGTCCAGGCCTGAAATGTCAGCCTTCCTGCTCCTCTGGTGCTGCTTGGCCTGCTGTGTTCATCCGGCTTCACACCATGTTATCTCAGATGCAAAAACAGCCTGTTTTGACTGGGAGGTAACTACGTGACATTGGGTCATCTGAATTTATTTTTCATCCTGCTTTGAAGGTTGGAAAAGAACTGCAGTCATTACAAAACCAAAGAAATAAAAGTTAATAGCAGCTACGGTTTTCAGTCCATACACTTCAAGAATGTCAGCTTGCAACACTGTTTGGCTGGACACAGGCCTGCTCTTTCATTTTGCTGACTGAAGTTCATCTTATTATGAATCACTTTATTAAAAATGAATTCTTATTAAACTCTGCTTGCTGCTCCCCCTATGCATAATCAGAGACATCTTCATCTCAAATTTTCTTATTAGAGTATGAACAATTCATGCTAAATCTTGGGTTGGCTAAACAAAATGTGCCATTTCTGCTTGGTTTCATTAAAAGTAATGCTCATAATTATGACAATAAAGTGTGAAGCTGGATGAACACAGCAGGCCAAGCAGCATCTCAGGAGCACAAAAACTGATGTTTCGGGCCTAGACCTTCATCTGATGAAGGGTCTAGGCCCGAAACGTCAGCTTTTGTGCTCCTGAGATGCTGCTTGGCCTGCTGTGTTCATCCAGCTCCACACTTTATTATCTTGGATTCTCCAGCATCTGCAGTTCCCATTATCGCTCATAATTGTGATATCACTTCCCATTGACACTTGATTCATTCTTTAAAATGGCATTTTGTAAGATCAGCCCTTTTATGACAACTTGTCCCTCTTGGCTTGTCAAATTTTATAAACCTTTTCCAGACATGTGGTCCCATTGGAATTGGGGTATGCATCAGTTTAGAGTATTTAGTGTAGGCGTTAAAAGGTGATTACCAATCATCCCTAATGTCCCATCTGATACATCTGTGAAGGTCAAAGGAAGAATAAGATGAAACATAACAGAATTTAATTTTAAAATTGACACATACATTCGCACATATAGGCCTGTTTAGAAACTTTTGTAACAAGGCAACCATTTTAAAACGTAGATAATAAAATGTGAGGCTGGATGAACACAGCAGGCCAAGCAGCATCTCAGGAGCACAAAAGCTGACGTTTCGGGCCTGGACCCTTCATCAGAGAGGGGGATGGGGAGAGGGAACTGGAATAAATAGGGAGAGAGGGGGAGGTGGACCGAAGATGGACAGTAAAGAAGATAGGTGGAGAGAATACAGGTGGGGAGGTAGGGAGGGGATAGGTCAGTCCAGGGAAGACGGACAGGTCAAGGAGGTGGGATAAGGTTAGTAGGTAGATGGGGGTGCGGCTTGGGGTGGGAGGAAGGGATGGGTGAGAGGAAGAACAGGTTAGGGAGGCAGAGACAGGTTGGACTGGTTTTGGGATGCAGTGGGTGGGGAGGAAGAGCTGGGCTGGTTGTGTGGTGCAGTGGGGGGAGGGGACGAACGGGGCTGGTTTAGGGATGCAGTAGGGGAAGGGCAGATTTTGAAACTGGTGAAGTCCACATTGATACCATTAGGCTGCAGGATTCCCAGGCGGAATATGAGTTGCTGTTCCTGCAACCTTCGGGTGGCATCATTGTGGCACTGCAGGAGGCCCATGATGGACATGTCATCTAGAGAATGGGAGGGGGAGTGGAAATGGTTTGCGACTGGGAGGAGCAATTGTTTGTTGCGAACTGAGCGGAGGTGTTCTGCAAAGCGGTCTCCAAGCCTCCGCTTGGTTACCCCAATGTAGAGGAAGCCACACCGGGTACAGTGGATGCAGTATACCACATTGGCAGATGTGCAGGTGAACCTCTGCTTAATGTGGAATGTCATCTTGGGGCCTGGGATAGGGGTGAGGGAGGAGGTGTGGGGGCAAGTGTAGCATTTCCTGCGATTGCAGGGGAAGGTGCCGGGTGTGGTGGGGTTGGAGGGCAGTGTGGAGCGAACAAGGGAGTCACGGAGAGAGTGGTCTCTCCGGAAAGCAGACAGGGGTGGGGATGGAAAAATGTCTTGGGTGGTGGGGTCGGATTGTAAATGGCGAAAGTGTCGGAGGATGATGCGTTGTATCTGGAGGTTGGTAGGGTGGTGTGTGAGAACGAGGGGGATCCTCTTTGGGCGGTTGTGGCGGGGGCGGGGTGTGAGGGATGTGTTGCGGGAAATACGGGAGGCGCGGTCAAGGGCGTTCTCGATCACTGTGGGGGGAAAGTTGCGGTCCTTGAAGAACTTGGACATCTGGGATGCGTGGGAGTGGAATGTCTTATCGTGGGAGCAGATGCGGCGGAGGCGGAGGAATTGGGAATAGGGGACGGAATTTTTGCAGGAGGGTGGGTGGGAAGAGGTGTATTCAAGGTAGCTTTGGGAGTCGGTGGGCTTGAAATGGACATCAGTTACAAGCTGGTAGCCTGAGATGGAGACTGAGAGGTCCAGGAAGGTGAGGGATGTGCTGGAGATGGCCCAGGTGAACTGAAGGTTGGTGTGGAAGGTGTTGGTGAAGTGGATGAACTGTTCGAGCTCCTCTGGGGAGCAAGAGGTGGCGCCGATACAGTCATGAATGTACCGGAGGAAGAGGTGGGGTTTGGGGCCTGTGTAGGTGCGGAAGAGGGACTGTTCCACGTAACCTACAAAGAGGCAGGCATAGCTGGGGCCCATGCGGGTGTCCATGGCCACCCCCTTAGTCTGTAGGAAGTGGGAGGAGTCAAAAGAGAAGTTGTTGAGGGTGAGGACGAGTTCAGCTAGGCGGATGAGAGTGTCGGTGGAGGGGGACTGGTCGGGCCTGCGGGACAGGAAGAAGCGGAGGGCCTTGAGGCCATCTGCATGCGGAATGCAGGTGTATAGGGACTGGACGTCCATGGTGAATATGAGGTGTTGGGGGCCAGGGAATTGGAAGTCCTGGAGGAGGTGGAGGGCGTGGGTGGTGTCACGGACGTAGGTGGGCAGTTCCTGGACCAAAGGGGAGAAAATGGAGTCCAGATAGGTGGAGATGAGTTCGGTGGGGCAGGAGCAGGCTGAGACGATGGGTCAACCAGGGCAGGCAGGTTTGTGGATTTTGGGAAGGAGATAGAAACGGGCCGTGCGGGGTTGGGGAACAATGAGGTCGGAGGCTGTGGGTGGGAGGTCCCCTGAGGTGATGAGGTCGTGAATGGTGTTGGAGATGATGGATTGGTGCTCGGGTGTGGGGTCATGATCGAGGGGGCGGTAGGAGGTGGTGTCGGAGAGTTGGCGTCTGGCCTCAGCGATGTAGAGGTCAGTGCGCCATACTACCACTGCGCCACCCTTGTCTGCGGGTTTGATGGTGAGGTTGGGGTTGGAGCAGATGGAGTGGAGGGCTGCCCGTTCTGCGGGGGAGAGGTTGGAGTGGGTGAGAGGGGTGGTGAGGTTGAGGCGGTTAATGTCTCGATGGCAGTTGGAGATGAAGAGGTCGAGGGAGGGTAGGAGGCCTGGGGGTGGTGTCCAGGAGGAGGACTTGTGTTGGAAGCGGGTGAAGGGGTCAGTGGAAGGAGGGTTAGGTTCCCGGTTGAAGAAGTAGGCATGGAGGCGAAGACGGCGGAAAAACTGCTCTATGTCCAACCGTGACTGGTATTCGTTGATGTGTGGTTGTAGGGGGACAAAGGTGAGCCCCTTACTGAGGACTGACCGTTCGTCCTCAGTCAGTGGGAGGTCTGGGGGGATGGTGAAGATGCGGCAGGGCTCAGTGTGGCTGTCTTCTCTGGGGTTGCTGGCTGTGTTTTAAAAATCAGCTTTAAACCCTCAACATTCTTACGTGTAGCTAAAGTTTACATTGGCTTGAGCTATAGAACAGTGATAAAACCATAGATCCTACTTGAGACCTGAGCCGCATGGTTTTCTTCCATTCTGCAACTAACTACAATGGAATATATTGTATCAGAGATAATGGGAACTGCACATGCTGGAGAGTCCAAGATAACAAAGTGTGGAGCTGGATGAACACAGCAGGCCAAGCAGCATCTCAGGAGCAGGAAAGCTGACATTTCGGGCCTAGACCCATTTCTGATGAAGGGTCTAGGCCTGAAACATGAGCTTTTGTGCTCCTAAGACGCTGCTTGGCCTGCTGTGTTCATCCAGCTCCACACCTTTTTATCACAATGGAATATACTTGGATTCCTCACTTGTTTAATCAACTCAAACTTATTAATTAGTAAAAGAAATATTTCAATGCTACCTGCTACTTTGTTCCCTTTCAGTTTCTAGCTATTTATACTAAGTTTTCTAACTGTTTCCTTCTCCCAAACCCTGCACTTATCAGTTGAAAGTTTGAGACTGCCACATTTATTCTTTCAGGGCTGCTCTTTCTGAATGCAGCGCAGGCTTGTGTTCAGTGATCAACTCCTCCTAATTTGTATGTTGGAACCTTGATGCCAGATTAGTTAAGGTGGAGCCTGTTCCAATGGTCTTAATATTAATGCTGATGTCCCATGAAATGGAAGCCTTTTTCCCCACACCAGTTATGTTTTCACCTTCCCAATTTTCCTATTTTATGCGTGTCCTCTGTCTCTTTGAGGTAGAGATAACTTCCTGCAAGCATGTTTCCCGAGGGCAGACTCTTCAGAAAATATCTGCAAATTTGTCTTAAATACTGCTGTGTGACGGTTTAGCTTGTTTTAGAGCGATGCAACTGATTAGGTATTATTTTTAGGTGGTTAGGCCAGTTCACAAAATATCTATGCTACAATTGAACGTAGAAAGAATCAGGACATGCACAGTCATCAAATAATGTGGTTCCATCAAATGTTCATTCACTTGCATTTGTTTGTGGAATGTAGAGATTGCTCAGTAGTAGGTGTAGCATAGTTTTTCAGGTGGCGTTTTGGACAGGCATTTATGGTTTAAATTTGAAAACTGGTTGTAGAAGGAGCCCCTATGGTAAGCATATTTGAAGTTCTGCATTCCCATCTGAAGCTCAGGCGCAACATTAGAAACAGGGTGTAGAGCTGGATGAACACAGCTGGCCAAGCATCATCAGAACAGCAGGAAGGCTGACGTTGCGGGCCTAGACCCCTCTTCAGAAGAAGGCCCCAAAACGTCAGCCTTCCTGCTCCTCTGATGCTGCTTGGCCTGCGGTGTTCATCCAGCTCTGCACCTTGTTATCTCAGATTCTCCAGCATTTGCACTTCCTACTATCTCTGCAACACTGGGAAGTTGGGCTGCTTTAGACTTCATGGCTTGTTAACAAGAATCTCAGTTGTTCATCTTGCAAAATCACCTCCTTTATTGATTAAGCTTTGTGGTGTGCTAACTAGACCAGTGGAAAATTCGAAAATATTGATTCATATATGTTTTGTACCACTAGAGGAGGTCATGTCGAAAACTTATGATAGTGTTTTATTTTGAAACACTTTAAAATCAATAGGGTACAGCGTAATTTACAGCAAAAATGACTAAGCAATCAGATTTGAAACATGAAAATATTCACAATCAGTAAGCATGGAAAGGAGACAAACAACTCAGCAGATAACAAGGGAGTGGTGGATGTGATATTAAAATGTTCAATAGAATAAAAATGTTAAAATTACAATGAAACAAACCTTTGCACTTTATATTAAAGTTTTTGAATCTGAAACGAGGGATTAAGAGGGCTAAGAGAGGACATGAGATATTGCTGGCAAACATGGTTAAGGAAAATCCCAAAGCCTTTTATTCATATATAAAGAGCAAGAAGGTAACTGCAGAAAGGATTGGCCCACTTAAGGACAAAGAAGGAAAGTTATGCGCTGAGTCAGAGAAAATGGGTGACATTCTTAACGAGTACTTTGCATCGGTATTCACCAAGGAGAGGGACATGACGGATGTTGAGGTTAGGGATAGATGTTTGCTTACTCTTGGTCAAGTTGACATAAGGAAGGAGGAAGTGTTGGGTATCCTAAAAGACATTAAGGTGGACAAGCCCCAGGTCAATGTGAGTAAATGTGAGGTTTTGCACTTTGGAAAAAAGAATACAGGCATGGACTATTTTCTAAACGGTGAGAAAACTCACAAATCAGAAATGCAAAGGGATCTGGGAGTGTTGGTCCAGGATTCCCTAAAAGTTAACTTGCAGGTAGAGTCCGTAATTAAGAAAGCGAATGTAATGTTGTCGTTTATCTCAAGAGAGTTGGAATATAAAAGCAGCGATGTGCTTCTGAAGCTTTATAAAGATCTAGTTAGGCCCCATTTAGAATACTGTGTCCAATTTTGGGCCCACACCTCAGGAAGGACATACTAGCCCTGGAGCGTGTCCAGCGGAGATTCACAGGGATGATCCCTGGAATGGTAGGTTTAACGTATGATGAACGGCTAAGGATCCTGGGATTGTACTCATTAGAGTTTAGAAGGTTGAGGGGAGATCTAGTAGAAACTTACAAGATAATGTATGGTTTAGAAGGGGTGGACGCTGGGAAGTTGTTTCTGTTAGGCAGGGAGACTAAAACCCGTGGGCACAGCCTTAAAATTAGAGGGGGTAAATTTAAAACTGAAATGAGACGACATTTCTTCAGCCAGAGAGTTGTGGGCCTGTGGAATTCATTGCCGCAGAGTGCAGTGGAGGTCGGGACGTTGGATGCCTTCAAGGCAGAGATTGACAAATTCTTGATCTCAAAAGGAATCAAGAGCTATGGAGAGTGTGCAGGGAAGTGGTGTTGAGATGTCCATCAGCCATGATTTAAATGGCAGAGTGACTTGATGGGCCGAATGGCCTTACTTCCACTCCTATGTCTTATGGTTTTATGGTCCGGATGGGATCTATCCCAGGTCACTGAGGGAAGCGAGAGAGGAAATAGCCGGGGCCTTAACAGATATCTTTTCAGCGTCCTTAGACACGGGTGAGGTCCCAGAGGACTGGAGACTTGCTAATGTTGTCCCCTTGTTTAAGAAGGGCAGCAAGGATAATCCAGGTAATTATCGACCGGTGAGCCTGACATCAGTGGTTGAGAAGCTACTGGAGAAGATACTGAGGGATAGGATCTATTCCCATTTGGAAGAAAATGGGCTTATCAGTGATAGGCAACATGGTTTTGTGCAGGGAAGGTCTTGATAGAATAGAATTCTTAATAGAATTCTTTGAGGACGTGACAAAGTTGGTTGATGAGGGAAAGGCTGTAAATGCCATATACATGGACTTCAGTGAGGCGTTTGATAAGGTTCCCCATGGCAGGCTGATGGAGAAAGTGAAGTCGCATGGGGTCCAGGGTGTGCTAGCTAGATGGATAAAAAACTGGCTAGGCAACAGGAGACAGAGAGTACTAGTAGAAGGGAGTTTCTCAGATTGGAGACTTGTGACCAGTGGTGATCCACAGGGATCTGTGCTGGGACCACTGTTGTTTGTGATATATGTAAATGATTTGGAGGAAGGTGTAGTTGGTCTGATCAGCAAGTTTGCAGATGACACTAAGATTGGTGGAGTAGCAGATAGCGAAGGGGACTGTCAGACATTAAAGTAGAATATAGATGGACTGGAGAGTTGGGCAGATAAATGGCAGATGGAGTTCAAATCCGGGCAAATGCGAGGTGATGCATTTTGGAAGATCTAATTCAAGGGCGAACTATATAGTAAATGGAAAAGTCCTAGGGAAAATTGATGAACAGAGAGATCTGGGTGTTCAGGTCCATTGTTCCCTGAAGGTGACAACGCAGGTCAATAGTGTGGTCAAGAAGGCATATGGCATGCTTTCCTTCATTGGACAGGGTATTGAGTACAAGAGTTGGCAGGTCATGTTGCAGTTGTATACGACTTTGGTTCGGCCACATTTGGAGTACTGTGTATAGTTCTGGTCGCCACATTACCAAAAGGATGTGGATGCTTTGGAGAGGGTGCAGAGGAGGTTCACCAGGATGTTGCCTGGTATGGAGGGAGCTAGCTATGAAGACAGGTTGAGTAGATTAGGATTATTTTCATTAGAAAGACGGAGATTGAGGGGGGACCTGGTTGAGGTCTACAAAATCATGAGGGGTATAGACAGGGTGGATAGCAAGAAGCTTTTTCCCAGAGTGGGGACTCAATTACTAGGGGTCATGAGTTCAAAGTGAGAGGAGGAAAGTTTAAAGGAGATATGCGTGGCAAGTTCTTTATACAGAGGGTGGTGGGTGCCTGGAACGCGTTACCAGCAGAGGTGGTAGACGCAGACACGTTAGTGTCTTTTAAGATATATTTGGACAGGTACATGGATGGGCAAGGAGCAAATGGACACAGATCGTTAGAAAATAGATGACAGGTTAGACAGAGGATCTTGATCTGCGCAGGCTTGGAGGGCCGAAGGGCCTGTTCCTTAGGTTTCTTTGTTCTTTGTATTTCATTGAGAACTGAAACCATGTATAAAAAGTGGCAAAATTTGCACCTTTCCGCTTGAATTTAGTCAAACCTTTAGCTGTAACAGAAAGCCGCACATCCAGCTTCAAGACCACAGCAACTGCAGAAAGCTAAAACTAAAATCTCAACAAGGACCCAGGCCTAAAACGTCAGCTTTCCTGCTCCTCTGATGCCACTTTGCTCATCCAGCTCTACACCTTGTTATCTGAGATTCTCAAACATCGGCAGTTTTTCCTAAAATTCCCGATTCTGTGTGGGAGTTTGGCTTCATCCACTTAAACTGCTTCCTTTGTTTGAACTTCTTTTGAAAAAACAAACCCACAAGGCCTTACAAGCTGAGATAATAAGGTGCAGAGCTGGGTGAACACAGCAGGCCAAGCAGCATTAGAGAAGCCTTAAGGCTGACGTTTCCGGCCTAGACCCAAGCTGTTTACTCTATTGGCTTTGTGGAGACCAGGACAAAGTGCACCACCTAAAGCCATAGTATCATGACAGAGGCTACTGAAAGATATTGTAAGCAGATTAGTTTGATCTTAGAGTAGGATAATAGGTCAGAACAACATCGTGGGCCAAAGGGCCTGTACTGTCCCATGTTCCAAAATGGAGATTCAGCATGTAATCTTAAATTCAGAATACTATTAATATCACACTCAGTATCAGGCTGGGGTTCACAAGACTGGTGCCATGGAGTCTGAGGTAGAATTCAGAGTGCCACCATTGCCAAAGTCCCCAACAAGTAGAAGGCAGTGTGAGGCTCACTTGTTTGTATATATGTGTACATTGTGTAGTTTTAATTATGGTGGTGGAGGATCAGAAGCCGAAGAGTGATCTTATAGAGGTTTATAAAATCATGGGGGGCATAGATAGAGTGAATAGCCAAAGTTTTTCCCCCCACAGTAGCAGAGTTCAAAACTAGAGGGGCATGGGTGTAAGGTAAGAGGGGCAAGATTTAAAAAGGGACCAAAGGGGCAGCTTTTTCACACAGAGGGTGGTGTGTGTATGGAATGAGCTGCCAGAGGAAGTGGTGGTACAATTACAACTTTTAAAAGGCATTTGCATGGGTACATGAATAGGAAGCATTCAGAAAGATTTGGGCCAAATGCTGGCAAATAGGACTAGATGAGTTTAGGATACCTGGTCGGCATGGACAAGATGGACTGAAGCATCTGTTTCCATGCTGTACAACTCTATGATTCTACTATTAATAGATTCACTCATTTGTCTCTATATACATTAAGTACATTAAGCTAATAAATTTGCTTTATATTGAAGTGTATGTCTTCTTGAAATCATTTTGATCAGATCTTACAGAACCCATTAGATACTTTTAGCCTAACAATACTGCTGCCTAGGCCATTTCAGAGGGCAGTTAAGAGTCAAACACATTGCTGTGAGCCTGCAGTCATATGTAGGCTGGATCAGGTTTGGGTAGCAGATTTCCATCCCAAAAGGGTTTTACAACAATTAACAGTGGTTACATGGTCATTATCGGATTATCTTTTAATTCCATATATTATACTGGATTCAAATGTTAATGTCTAGCATAGAGGGATTGGAACTCCCTGATCCCAGAACACATTAGCTTTGATCTCAGAATTACTGAAGCAGTCTATGATATTACCACAAGCCATTGCCTCCCCCAGAGTAATGATAAGTCAGTGCCTGGTATACCCGTGAGTGCCATATGGAGCAGTACATGCTATTAATGTTTAATCAATAGTGTTCGTGTGAACTCCAAACCTGAAGATCAGTCCTGTTTTTGCCTTGTCCTTGCCTAGTCCGTATGGAATCCAAACCATACAGTGGCATGATTAAGGAACTTATATATAGTTTGTCATGGCTGAATGGAAGTGGAGGTTAACCTGTGAATTATTAGCCCTGGGTTTCTTTTTCTTCTTTCCCTTCCTGGGATATGGATGACAGGACAGCAGTGGGCATGAGGTGGGACACAGAAGATTGTTCATAGAGTCATAGAGATCTGCAGCACAGAAAAAGCCCCTTTGGCCCATCATGTCTACAGCAGTCAAAACAGCCACCTAATTATTCTAATCAGAGGTAATGGGAACTGTAGATGCTGGAGAATCCGAGATAATAAGGTGTGGAGCTGGATGAACACAGGAGTGCTTGGCCTGCTGTGTTCATCCAGCTCCACACCTTGTTACCTAATTATTCTAATCCAACATTTGGCCCATTGCCTTGTAAGGCTTGGCACTGCAATTGCATTTCTAAATGCTTCTTCAACATGGAGGAGGTTTCTGCCTTTGCCATTCTTCACCCTCTGGGTGAGAATGTTTTTCCTCACATCTCCCCTAAATTTTCTGGCCCTTAACTTAAATCTAGGTCCACTGGTCACTGGGGAAATGTTCTATCCTGTCTAGATGTCTATGCCCCTCATATTTTCATACATTTTCGATCATGCATCTTTTCAATCTTCTCGGCTCCAAGACCATTGCCCAGTCTCTTCAACTGAAACTCTCCAATTCAGGCAACATCCTGGTAGATCTCCTCTCTTCTGCAATCACATCCTTCCTACAATATGGGTCCCAGAACTGCACACTGTGCTCTGGCTGTCGTAGCCTAATCAACGTTTTATACAGCTCCAGTATAATCCACCACCCACTTTCAAACTCTATGCTCAGACCAATAAAGGCAAGTACACCATATGCCTTCTCAACCATTTCATCCATTTATCCTGAAACCTTAAGGGACTGGTGTACATGAACACCAACGTCCATCTGATTCTCGGTGCTTTCCAGGATCCTACCGTTCATGTAATCTGTTGCCCTGTTTGCCCTGCCCAAGTGCATCACCTCACATTTATCTGAGTTTACTTTCTGGATTAGATTTCTTCATAATTTATGGTATAGGCTTGACTGACTAGCTCGTCTTTCCCTTTCTACCAGTTTCACCCATTCCTGTTATGAAGCAGGCTCCATTTCCTTCATCAACAAGAGACTGTACAGGCAGAGTATACTTATCTGGCTCCAGGCATCTAAAAGCCACAATTTGGGGACAGCAATGTGTACATGACCAGGCTGACTAATTCAACATCGAAAGCATCCTGGAATGGTGCTGATCTGCCTGGCTCGGGCATTGGATTATTGGGTCTACAGAAGGTGTAAGGTTCCTATCTCTTTGATACGCTAACTTGGAACTGACTCAACACCATGCTCACAGCATATTTATTTATTTATTTGTGGGATATGCGCGTCACTGCATGGCCAGCATGTATTGTTTGTCCCTAGTTACCCCTTGAGAAGGTGGTGCTGAGCTGCCTTCTTGAACTGCTGCAGTCCACCTGCCGTGGGTTGACCCACAATGCTATTAGGGAGGGGACTCCAGGATTTTGACCCAGCAACAGTGAAGGAATGGTGACATATTTTCAAGTCAGGATGGTAAGTGGCTTGGAGGGGAACTTGGAGGGAGTGCTGTTCCCATATATCTGCAGCCCTGTCCTTCTAGACAGAAGTGATCAAGGATTTGGAAGGTGCTGTCTGAGGATCTTTAATGAATTTGCACCACTGACTTTAATTTACTAATGTCTGTGGAAGACTTCATCAATCATTTTAATTCACACTCAAAAAAGGACTTCCACCTCCTTCTCTGATGCGCATAGTTACAGGGTAGGCAACGGGATTTTGATGCAGTTATCTCCTCAGGGTCCAGTCCATGATGAATCATTGTCTGGATGGTCTTAATGAGGCAAGTTCTGAAAAATGGCCTCCACAGCTGCGCGTTCCACATCCTTAAATCATTTTTAATGCTGACATGGTATGAACATCAATGCCTATGTTCATTTACCATTCCAGCTTCAACACAGTAAAGGAGATTTGCAGGTGTGACACCTATCACATGAAACTTGACACAAACCATTATAGGTCAGGGTGATTAAAAGCTTGGCCAAAGAGCGAGGGTTGTGAGACCATCTCAAAGTGGGTACAGTGAATTAAAAGGAATCCAGAACTTGGAACGCTCCAGGCAAACCCACAACTGGTAGGATAAAAGGGGTAATAACAGAATTACAGGAGCAGAGAGATCTGGGAGGGCTGCAGGAAGTTTCAGCTAGAGACCTTGAGGAGGCTATACACAAGAACTTGCTGACAGGGATGAGACTCAAAAAGATCAGAACTTATTCTCTGGCAGGACTCTAGGCCAAATTTCTAGCATATTAAGAAAAAGGTACAAATCTTGCCTTTGTGGATCTTTTATCCTGCAGAGCTGGTATGAACCAGCCTCTTCTAGTCATCAAGATAAGATGTTCATCCTTGATTCAAATTTCCAACATCTGCAGTACTTTGACCCCAAATCCCTCTGTTCCATAATTTTCTGCAGTCTTTCTCTATTTAAATAATATTCATCTCCTCTGTTCTTCCTGCATAACCTCATATTATATTCCATCTGACAATTTTTGACAAATTCTGGCCTCTTGTACACTTAACGCTGTGACTTTAATCAGTGTCCAGCACTAACTTCTGGAATTGTCTACCTAAACTCTTCTCTCTGTTCATTCCAGTGAGGCATTCCTTAAAACCTAGCATCTCTTTGACCAAAGCTTTTGCTTACCAATCCTTAGCAGGCTCAGTGGTCAAAGGTTGCTTGCTGTGAACGGCATTGAGACTTATATAATTTTTTCCAAAAATTAAGCTGTTCAGACACATGTGTGGGGTAGGTGGGACATGAACCTGAGTTTTCTGCCTCAGAGGCAAGTACATTACCACAAAACCCAACAATCTATTAGAGTTGCTACATAAATTTAAGTTGTTGCTGCTCTAATGACCTTGTTAACAATATGCATTAATGACCGAGAAATGGGTCTGTGAATTGAGTTTCTGCATGAAGCAATGCTGGAGAGGCACCGAGTGCAACAAGTGGCTGGCTCACCTCCATTCACCTGATACTGTAAAGATAAACAGTTTCATTGATTTATTATTGAAGAGTTACAACATTTATCAACTTACTTTTTTTTTAAATTCAGATTTCAGAGTTAGTTAGCTTGCAGGCAAAGAGTTTCCTGCACTTGGTCTCAGTGTGAGCTTGGCACTGGTTCTCTGTTGTATGTTAGTCCTCACAGCCATCCACTAGGGATGCCAACATCTGCAGGATTGGCCTGGAGATTCCTGAATTGAAGGTTAACATCAAAGCTGCTATTACTGCCAGCAAAACAGAGCAATACCCAAGGGTGGATCAAAAAAACTGGCATGTTTCCTTCTCTTTCCTTTCATTGTCTGTTAGTCACAAGGACATTTGGGTAAGGATAAACAAAAGGTGGCAGGACAATCAGAATTTGAGACAATTATAAAATCTGTAAATAAAACTCCTAGTTCAGTAAAAATGACCATATACTAGCGAGTTTTGAGAAGATTTGTAGCTCAGGTTGAGGTTCTGGATGTGAGTTTGCTCGCTGAGCTGGAAGGTTCGTTTTCAGACGCTTCATCATCATTCTAGGTAACATCATCAGTGAGCCTCCGACGAAGCGCTGGTGTTCTGTCCCGCTTTCTATTTATCTGTTTAGGTTTCCTTGGGTTGGTGATGTCATTTCCTGCGTTGGTGATGTCATTTCCTGTTCTTTTTCTCAGGGGATGGTAGATTGGCCCCAAATCAATGTGTTTTTTGATGGAGTTCCAGTTGGAATGCCATGCTTCTAGGAATTCTCGTGCATGTCTCTGTTTGGCTTGTCCTAGGATGGATGTGTTGTCCCAATCAAAGTGGTGTCCTTCCTCATCTGTATGTAAGGATACGAGTGATAGTGGGTCATGTCGTTTTGTGGCTAGTTGATGTTCATGTATCCTGGTGGCTAGCTTTCTGCCAGTTTGTCCAATGTAGCGCTTCGTCGGAGGCTCACTGATGATGTTACCTAGTATGGTGACGAAACGTCTGAAAACGAACCTTCCAGCTCAGCGAGCAAACTCACATCCATGATCATATACTGTTGTAAAAGCTCCAACTGGATGCAATGTACCTTTTGAAAAAAAAACTGCTTTAGTTTCACATGGGAGAATTGCATTGTACTGTGGTCACTACACCTGAGGAAGAATGTGAAGGCTTTGGGAAGAGTGCAGAAAAACAATCAGAAAAATAGTTCTAAGGATAAAGGTTTGTTGGAAAAGCTCAACCTGTTCTTTATGGAAAACGTTGAGGGGACTTTAATAGGGGTGTTCAGAATCACGACAGCTTTGGACAGAATAGATAGAGAGAGAAAAACTGTCCCCGTTGGCAGGAAGATCAAGAAACAGAGCGCATAGATTAATTGTGAAAAGGGCGCAGAAGGTTAAAAAAAAACACTAATGCAGTGAGTGCTTAGGATCTGGAATGCACTCAAAGGGCAGTAAATCTGTGGAATTCTTTACCACAGAGGATTGCTGAGGTTGGGTGTTTAAGAATGCTCTAGGTTGTGACAGATTTTTAATCAGTAATAGAATCAAGGATTATCGGGAAAAGGCAGGGAACTGGATTTGAGGATTATCAGATCAGCCATGATCTCATGGAATGGTGGAGCAGATTTGATGAGCTAAATGTTCTACTTCTGCTCCTACATCTCATGGTCTTATAGTATGGTAGGTGCAGGTTGAATTGTGGCTTCCCAAAGTGGAACTGAATGATTACTACACTCGAGTTGGATCATCGCCACATTCATTGAATGATTAGAAAGAAGTTTTGATTTATTATTGACCCATCACCCAAGACATTTTTCCATCCCCACCCCTGTCTGCTTTCCGGAGACAGCACTCTCACCGTGACTCCCTTGTTCGCTCCACACTGCCCTCCAACCCTACCACACCCAGCACCTTCCTCTGCAACCGCAGGAAATGCTACACTTGCCCCCACACCTCCTCCCTCACCCCTATCCCAGGCCCCTAGATGACTTTCCACATTAAGCAGAGGTTCACCTGCACATCTGCCAATGTGGTATACTGCATCCACTGTACCCGGTGTGGCTTCCTCTACATTGGGGAAACCAAGCGGAGGCTTGGGGACCGCTTTGCAGAACACCTCCGCTCCGTTCGCAATAAACAACTGCACCTCCCAGTCGCAAACCATTTCCACTCCCCCTCCCATTCTTTAGATGACATGTCCATCATGGGCCTCCTGCAGTGCCACAATGATGCCACCCGAAGGTTGCAGGAACAGCAACTCATATTCCACTTGGGAACCCTGCAGCCCAATGGTATCAATGTGGACTTCACCAGCTTCAAAATCTCCCCTTCCCCCACCGCATCCCAAAACCAGCCCAGTTCGTCCCCTCCCCCCACTGCACCACACAACCAGCCCAGCTCTTCCCCTCCACCCACTGCATCCCAAAGCCAGTCCAACCTGTCTCTGCCTCCCTAACCTGTTCTTCCTCTCACCCATTCCTTCCTCCCACCCCAAGCCGCACCTCCATCTCCTACCTACTAACCTCATCCCACCTCCTTGACCTGTCCATCTTCCCTGGACTGACCTATCCCCTCCCTACCTCCCCACCTACACTCTCCTCTCCACCTATCTTCTTTTCTCTCCATCTTCGGTCTGCCTCCCACTCTCTCCCTATTTATTCCAGTTCCCTCTCCCCATCCCCCTCTCTGATGAAGGGTCTAGGCCCGAAACGTCAGCTTTTGTGCTCCTGAGATGCTGCTTGGCCTGCTGTGTTCATCCAGCTTCACATTCTATTATCTTGGATTCTCCAGCATCTGCAGTTCCCAATTTCAGTGAAAAGTTGTTTGTGTTTTGCATGGAGCACAGGCAGATCATACTATACCAAGCGCATTAGGGTAATAGAACAGAGTGAAGAATATAATGTTACTGCTGCAGAGAAAGTGCACAAAGAGTGAGATCAACGTTAAATTTGAAATTTGAGATGTTTGTGTCTGAAGCGAAAAAGAATGCAGGACAATGGAGAAAGACAAAGGCTGGTAGGAGTGGAGAGTGAGTGAGGAATTGTTCATGCACATACCTGGCAGCGTGAGAGTTAGGGTTAGGCATCCTTCTGTAGTTTATCCATCTAAAATTCAAAAGCCTCCAACAAGAGAGAATACAGCCCTCATCCCTTGACATTTAATGGTATCACCATCACTGACATCCCCACAATCAACATCCTGAAGGTTACTGTTAACCAAAAACTTAACTGGACTAGTCATATAAATACAGTGGCTACAAGATCATGTCATGGAGCTGTGAATCCTGCGTGGAGTAACTCACCTCCTGATGCCCTCAAGCCTGTCCACCATCTACAAGGCATCAGTCAGGAGTGTGATGGAATACTCCCCACTTGCCTGGATGGATGCAACTCCAGCAACACTCAAGAAGCTTCACACCATCCAAGATGAAGCAGCAACTTCATTGGCACAACATCCATTAACATTTGCTCCTCCACCACCAATACACACTGTGTACTAGCAAAAAGATGCACTGTAGAAATTGAACAAGGCTCCTTAAACAGCACCTTTTAAACCCACGGCCAATACCACCTCCTGCAAATTCCACTCCAAGCCACTTACCACCCTGACTTGGAAACATTCCATCATTCCTTCAGTGCCGCCGCATCAAAATCCTGGAACTCCCTTCACATTTAACAGCATTGTAGGTTTATCTACACCAAATGGACTTTGGTGGAGGTTGAAGAAGGCAGCTCACAACCACCTTCGCATGGGCAATTAGAGATGGGAAATGAACGCAGCCCAGACAATGACTGTCACATCTCTTCAATGAATAATAAGAAAAGCAATGATTCCATACTTGAGATGGGGCTTCTCCATTGCTCTGTATAGTTTGGCAAAACTTCCCATCGTTTAGGGAGTGGATAGCTGGGTGAGGCCATGGAAGGTCTTGCAAGGAGGGACAATGAATTTGAATGTCATTGTCAGCAGACAGGGATCTCCGCAATGACTCCAGTGAGAATTTGCCATATTGTAGCTTTGCCTCCCTTAATCTTGGCACCAAGAAATGGGCGGAATGCCTGCCCAAAAATTTCACAGTGGGAATAAAACTACTTTCTGACCACTATAAATTATGAAGTAGCTTTACTGTAGCGTAGCAGCATGTTGGAAATGGATACGGTAGCTTATTGGTTATGTTACTGGCTTAATAAACCAGAGACCTGAGCATCATCACACCACAAATTCAAACAAAGCAAGATTGATGTGAGAATCAATTTTCAGTTGAACTTCAGGAAGTAGTCTGGGTCTGGAAATGGACTGCCTGGAAATGTGATGGAGGTGGGTTTAATCGAGGTATTCAAGAGGGTATTGGTAAATATTTGGATAGTCAGTGTGCGCAGGGATAAGGGGGAAAGGCAGGAGGTTAGCACTAGGTAATGGAGCTAGTGCAGGCACAAGGCACCAAATGGCCTCTTCACTGCCATAACAATTCTGTGATTCTGTGAAATCCACATTTAAAAGTGGTCAAAAAATAACTGGAACTGTTGCAAAAACTGATTCACCAATGTTTTCTGGGGAAGAAGATAGGACATAGAGCATAGAACATTACAGCACAGTACAGGCCCTTCGGCCCTCGATGTTGTGCCGACCTGTCATACCAATCTCAAGCCCATCTAACCGACACTATTCCATGTACATCCATATGCTCATCCAATGACGACTTAAATGTACCTAAAGTTGGCGAATCTACAACTGTTGCAGGCAAAGCGTTCCATTCCCTTACTACTCTCTGAGTAAAGAAACTACCTCTGACATCTGTCCTATATCTTTCACCCCTCAATTTAAAGCTATGCCCCCTCATGCTCGCCATCACCATCCTAGGAAAAAGGCTCTCCCTATCCACCCTATCTAACCCTCTGATTATTTTATATGTTTCAATTAAGTCACCTCTCAACCGTCTTCTCTCTAATGAAAACAGCCTCAAGTCCCTCAGCCTTTCCTCGGTAAGACCTTCCCTCCATACCAGGCAACATCCTAGTAAATCTCCTCTGCACCCTTTCCAAAGCTTCCACATCCTTCTTATAATGCGGTGACCAGAACTGTACGCAATACTCCCCAAGTGCGGCCGCACCAGAGTTTTGTACAGCTTCACCATAACCTCTTGGTTCCGGAACTCGACCCCTCTATTAATAAAAGCTAAAACACTGTATGCCTTCTTAATAGCCCTGTCAACCTGGGTGGCAACTTTCAATGATCTGTGTACGTGGACACCGAGATCTCTCTGCTCATCTACACTACTAAGAATCTTACCATTAGCCCTCTACTTTGCCTTCTGGTTACTCCTACCAAAGTGCATCACCTCACACTTGTCTGCATTAAACTCCATTTGCCACCTCTCAGCCCAGCTCTGCAGCTTATCTATGTCTCTCTGCAAACTACAGCATCCTTCGTCACTATCCACAACTCCACCGACCTTAGTGTCGTCTGCAAATTTACTAACACATCCTTCTACGCCCTCATCCAGGTCATTTATAAAAATGACCAACAGCAGTGGACCCAATACCGACCCTTGTGGTACACCACTAGTAACTGGTTTCCAGGATGAACATTTCCCATCAACTACCACCCTCTGTCTTCTTTCAGCAAGCCAATTTCCGATCCAAACTGCTATATCTCCCACAATTCCATTCCTCCGCATTTTGTACAATAGCCTACTGTGGGGAACCTTAGATCTGCTATCCTTACCTGGCCTGGCTTATCTGTAACTCCAAAGCCACAGCATTGTAGCTGACCTGTAATTTCAAGCCACGTAATAGTGTGTGGAAAGCAAGAAGGTGGCTTGCCATCACTTTCTTTGATTCTTGGGTCTAGGGTTGGCCTTACCATTGATAAGACCATAAGATGTAAGAGCACAAATAGGCCATTCAGCCCAGAGTGCGCTCTGCTATTCAATGAAATTATGGCTGATCTGACAATCTTCAAATTCACTTTCCTGCCTTTTCCCTGTAACCTTTGATTCCCGTTTGTTAGAAATATGTCTATGTCAGACTGGAGTATATTTAAGGGCCCAGTCTCAACAGCCCTCTGCAGTAAAAAAAAATCCATAGATTCATTACCCTCAGAGAAGAAATTCCTCCTTGACCCCCTCACTCAGAGATTATGCCCGCTGGTCACAGACTGTCCCACAAGGGGAAACAACCTCTCCACTACTACGTTTCATCCCCTAGCCAGAAAAATGACCTAGTTGTAACATAATCGACTCTTAGGTGAGTTGCTGTGTTGTTTTGCTGTGTGGGGTTTTGTTTATTGACTTATTGAGAATCCAGGGTTATCCTCTGCATGGGTATTTTCACTGCAGTAAATCTGGTCAACTGTAGCCTTAAAGCAGTGTATAAGCAGCTGCTGGGAAACAAATGAATGGGGGGAAGGGTATCGCGTTGTCTTTTAATCTGCTCTTAAACTGCAGCAGAATTGTGCAGACATCTGCAGGATCGAGCAAAAAGCTGCAAGGATTATTCTGCTGTCCATCAATGCCAATTGGAGAAGTGTACAAGCCTTCCTCTTTCTGCTCCTGGGGTCGTGTACACTGCATGAATCAGTGGTAATCCACTGCAATCCCTGAGTGTTGAAGACTAGATACACAGATCGGTGCATCACAAGCCATCGCTCATGGCTGTTGCGTTGCCTTTAATGAGCTGTGTGTTGAGGCCAATTTTCAGATTTGCCACCTCTGACAAAACCTCCAGAACTTGACTCTCTCTCTCCTCATGTCGATCTCATGCCTCACCAATTTAGAACTTAAAGTGGATGTGCTCACTCCTGACGTGCGCTGTCATCATTTTGCAGTTGCCTGTGAGTTATTTTGCCGGTTTCCCTTTGTTCCCTCCCTCTCCAGGAATGTTTGTGGAAAACTGAGCTGTGGTACTGGAAGGGCACTGGAAGACGGCACAATGTTGCAAGGTTCTGAAGGTCCAAAACTGGATCTGATTTTAACTGTGTGCCGTCAAACCCACCACCTTCATCAACAACTGTTATACAACGAGTTACTGATAAATATGCAACAGGTGGAGGAACAAACAGAATTCATGTTTTGGATCCTACGACCCTTCCTCAGAAGGGTTACCCGACTCAAAACGTTAACTCTTTTTCTCCTCCACAGATGCTGCCAGACATGCTGAGTTTTTCCAGCAACTTTGTTTTTGTTCCTGATTCACAACATCTGCAGTTCTTTCTGTTTTTATTGAATTATACAATGGGTCCTCATTAGTGATGGGAGATTGCATGGCAGCAGAGACTAATGAGAAGGTTCCATGTGTAGTTTCATGTCAGGCCTTGTTCTGTATATTTTTTTAAAAAGCCATCCGTGTGATAGATGTTGGTGCCACTGGCCGGACTTGCATTTATTGCACAGAGGACAGTTGCTGTTGGTCTAGAGTCTCAGACAACACAAGGACAGGCAGATTTCCTTCCCCAAAGGACTTTAGTGAACCAACAATCAATTATGGCTACATGGTCACTATTATTGACAGTAGGAACTGCAGATGCTGGAGAATCTGAGATAACAAGGTGTTGAGCTGGATGAACACAGCAGGCCAAGCAGCATCAGAGGAGCAGGAAGGCTGACATTTTGGGCCCAGACCCTTCTTCAGAAGAAGGGTCTAGGCCCAAAATGTCAGCCTTCCTGCTCCTCTGATGCTGCTTGGCCTGCTGTGTTCATCCAGCTCAACAACTCGTTATCTCATGGTCACCATTAGGCTAATTTTTATTCCAGATTTTTAATGAATTCGAAGTTCACTATCTACCGTGACTCTAGAAAAATACTGTTGGAGCTCTGGGTTAAGGACCCAGTGACATTACCAACATGCTGCCACCTCTAACTGAGATACAAGGCAGTGCTCAATACAAGGTAAAATTTACCAATTTTTTGTGCTTTCTGCAGTCTCCTCTTACCAAAGACACAATCCTAACTAAGACTCACAACGATAATGACAGAGCACCAAGTCCAAGTTCTTCAAGGACCGCAACTTTCCCCCCACAGTGGTCGAGAACGCCCTTGACCGCGTCTCCTGCATTTCCCGCAACACATCCCTCACACCCCGCCCCTGCCACAACCGCCCCCAGAGGATCCCCCTCGTTCTCACACACCACCCTACCAACCTCCGGATACAACGCATCATCCTCCGACACTTCCACCATTTACAATCCAACCCCACTGCCCAAGACATTTTTCCATCCCCACCCTTGTCTGCTTTCCGGAGAGACCACTCTCTCTGTGACTCCCTTGTTCGCTCCACACTGCCCTCCAACCCCACCACACCCGGCACCTTCCCCTGCAACTGCAGGAAATGCTACACTTGCCCCCACACCTCCTCCCTCACCCCTAACCCAGGCGCCAAGATGACTTTCCACATTAAGCAGAGGTTCACCTGCACATCTGCCAATGTGGTATACTGTATCCATTGTACCCAGTGTGGCTTCCTCTACATTGGGGAAACCAAGCGGAGGCTTGGGGACCGCTTTGCAGAACACCTCCGCTCCGTTCGCAATAAACAACTGCACCTCCCAGTCGTAAACCATTTCCACTCCCCCTCCCATTTTTTAGATGACATGTCCTTCATGGGCCTCCTGCAGTGCCACAATGATGCCACCCGAAGGTTGCAGGAACAGCAACTCATATTCCGCCTGGGAACCCTGCAGCCCAATGGTATCAATGTGGACTTCACCAGCTTCAAAATCTCCCCTTCCCCTACTGCATCCCAAAACCAGCCCAGCTCGTCCCCTCCCCCCACTGCACCACACAACCAGCCCAGCTCTTCCCCCCCACCCACTGCATCCCAAAACCAGTCCAACCTGTCTCTGCCTCCCTAACCTGTTCTTCCTCTCACCCATCCCTTCCTCCCACCCGAAGCCGCACCCCCATCTACCTACTAACCTCATCCCACCTCCTTGACCTGTCCGTCTTCCCTGGACTGACCTATCCCCTCCCTACCTCCCCACCTACAATCTCCTCTCCACCTATCTTCTTTTCTCTCCATCTTCGGTCCGCCTCCCCCTCTCTCCCTATTTATTTCAGAACCCTCTCCCCATCCCCCTCTCTGATGAAGGGTCTAGGCCCGAAACGTCAGCTTTTGTGCTCCTGAGATGCTGCTGGGCCTGCTGTGTTCATCCAGCCTCACATTTCATTATCTTTAATGGGAATTTATCTCTTTTACCTTCTTTTCACTTCCCAGTGGCAGTTGTTCATTATTCTGCCGTTCAACCTGTGAAATCATGAGGAGACGTTCGTATAGTAGTATTGTCACTAAATTAATCAATTGAGACACCGGGGTCTACAGTGGGATTCGAATCCTCCTGTGACACATGGTAGAATTTCAATTCAAATAAAAGACAGGTATTAAAGGTCTAATGACAACAAATGTTGCTGTTAAAATCCCATCTGGTTCACTAATGCCCTTTAGGGAAGGAAACTACCATTCTTACCTGGTCTGGCCTACATGTGGGCTCCAAAACTGCAGCAATGTGGTGCATGCTTAATGGCTCTCTGGGTAATTAGGAATGAGCAACAAATTCTGACCCAGCAAGCAATGCCCACAACAAAGAAAAAGGCTAATACTTCTGAAAGAGTTCATGCTGAGATTGCATTAGCTCCATTCAATCTGACAATGTCACAGAAACTTCGGGTGGAAACTGGGAATTCTACACTGGGAGCAGATGGGTTTGCACAGCTCCAGGGAGTCCTCAATAATTATGCCTGACTAGTAATGTAAGTTGTACTTACTGCTATCATGCAATACACCATCTCGTTCACAAGAAGTGCCCTTCCAGTTCTGACTCATCCAGTGGGGATCCTCTACCACTGACAGACAGGACCTAGACACAATATAGACAAGAGAGGACTGTTGGCAGCTCAAACAATCCTTACTGTTTGTCACACACTGGCAAGGGGGACAGAAACCATCAACTGCCTCAGTGACAATCAGAACAAAAATTCCTCCAAGCTCTTCTCTTGTTTTTTTTCGTTTATTTGTCCCAGCATCACTCCTTTTTTTTGGTAATGTGCCAAAAACACCAAGGTCTCTCTGCACCTGGACACCTTATTCCGACAAAGAAGCTGCCTGGTCTCTACAGAATTATCAATATTTTCTCGTTTCAAGCAGAAGTTAGTTGTCTATTCAAGCCATTCCAAGGCCCAATTAAACTGGTCACCCAGGAAGCCGGTGAAGCTGCTGTTTCAGTATGGTAGCAACATAAAGCAACATTGGATATGGAATATTTGTACCTTAAGTCGCTTGCTTCTTCAGCCCATGCATGGAAACTGGGAGAAACAAGTACACATTTCCGCACCATTGATTCCTTGACGGATGCAGTTTCATAAGAGTCAGTGCACCTCGTGGACTCTGACTACTTTTGACCGTAGGTGGCCATTATCCACTCATGTGTACAGGACAATAGGGCTATTCAACCAGGGGGAGCATCACAGGCATGGAATGAATTGGTGACTTAATTCATGTCCAGCTGATGTTGGGAGAAGACACAAAACATCAATTATGAAATGTGAGTGGATTCTGCTGCTGCTAAAATAGGGGTCTTTCCTGCAGTGGACAGCGGTTTCATGGCCATCATAAGACCCGAAATTCCAGATTTTTGCTGAACTCAAATTCCACCATCTGCCATGGGATATGATTCAAACACAGGTCCCCCTAACGTTACCTGGGTCTCTGGATTAACAACACCACTAGGGCCAACACATGGGCTGCCGGGCTATTTCAGAAGGTAGTTCGGAGTCTACATACATTTCTGTTGGTTTGGAGTCACCTGCAGACCAGATTGGATAAGGACAGCAGATTTTCCTACCTGAAAGACATTAGTTGTTGCCCTCTGTTATTGGTGGGGGAATGAAATTGTGGAGTATTTTTGGGAGCCTATGCATCAGGTGATCTGGGAAAGGAATGATGGGCGTGTCATTCTGACACGAGCTCACAGTCAGTATCAGTAATATCAGATGAGCTGTAACTGTGAGTTCATGTTTTATTCAAGCTCTGCAGTCTAGTTGCTGGGGAGCCCAAACAACATCGGCCTTGATTGAGTAGCTAAGATCCTTCTGACAGGATCATTCATTTAACACCAAATTCACCCTGGTCCCTCCCCTCTGTCACCTCTCCCATCAATGCCTCTTGTTTTCCCTACAAGATGCTGGTAACTGTAAATCTATTTGCTAAGCTCCCTTCCCTGGATCGATGGCTTAAAACGCACACTATCCTGTTAATATAATGCAGCTATAACCTTTCAAATCTCACAACTGCAACCTCAAAGACATTGTTTATGCACAGAATGTAGCGGCTTGCAGCTGAATCTTCTTCCAACAATATTTTGCATTTGTGTACCAAATAAAAACCGATAAATCAGGGACAAAAAACAGAGGTCGCTGGAAAAGCTCAGTAGCATCTGTGAAGAAAAAAATCAGTTACCGTTTCGGGTCCAGTGACCCTTTCTCAGAACTGATGGTAGCTGGGAAAATGTTGGTTTATATGCAGGAAATAGGGAGGGGATTGAGGTAGGGAGTAAAGAATAGGATAGAGCCCAAAGAGAGAGAACAGCAGCTGGACAGACCAAAAGGAGTTGATAACGATCAGGCTGGGAGGGTGAACTGCTGTTAATGGCTAACAATCAGTAGTGTGTAATGGCAGGCTAATGTGATAACAAGGCCTGGTGTGTGGGATAGGGGGTTAGGACAGGGGAGAATTAGGCCCTTAAATTATTGAACTCGATATTGAGTCCAGAGGGCTCAATGTCGAAATCTATGTCTTCCCAGTTACCATCAGAGCTGGGTCACTGGACCCAAAATGTTAACTTTGACTTTTTTCTTCACAAATGCTGCCTGACCTGCCGAGCTTTTCCAGCAACTTCTGTTTTTGCTCCTGCATTTGTGTACCACCTTTTACACAATTAATATACTCTCGCGCAAATATTACCACCAGGCTTTGGAACTGGAAGATGGCAGCGCAGATGACAAACAGGTAGGTTTTAAAGTACCTTAAAGGAAAGGAGAGGTCAAGAGACAGAGGGGTTGAGGGATAGAATTCCAGAAGGGCAATGGCTACTTCAAGAATTTTAAATAATTCTGGGAAAGCCTTTGAGCTGTCACTGTGCATACCAGTAATAGATGACTGAATAGTGGCAAGAATGGAAAATTCCCAGAAAATCCGACTTCAACAATCTGGACGCTGACTGATGGCCAAGAAGTGTCTCCCTTGGCAAGTTCTGTTTACTCAGCTCTCAAATGGTCAAGATTCTCAGGTGGGGACAACGAAAATGCTACAAAGACACTCTGAAGGTCTCCTCTTAGTGTGGCAGCATTCATATTAATGACTGGGAGGAACACACTACCAATTGTTCGAAAAGTTGAGGAAATTTATATTGGTCCAGTGGTGAGACAATTCAGAGATGTTTCAGAATGATTCAATGAAGGGGATGTTAGAAAAGTGTAAAGGCTGTTAATTGACAGCTATAGATCGCCCTGACTGGGTTTTTGATCAAATTATTCGAAGATTTTATCAAACAAATCAAAACATTAGATATGCATTTTATACACTGAATGTCCCTTTCTCCTATTTGCATTGGTGGATTGTGTTAAACTATTAATGATTTCGATGTTGGCAGTAATGAGTGGGTGGAGATTGTGTGTTCAAGTCTCACTCCAGGGGTTTGAGCACAAAAAAGTCTAGCCAGGCACTTGCAGTGAAGAGCTGAGGGAATGCTCCACTGCCTTCTTTCAGATTAACCTTGAAATAAAACGTAACAGCTCCAATGGCACTATTCCAAAGGAAAGTGGGAAACTTCTCTGGTGTACTGGCCAATAACTACCCTACAATTAAGATGCAACTCATCTGACTATTGTCACATCATAATTGTGGGATCTTACTGTGCAAACATTTTACTTTCACGTTTCCTGCTTTACAGCTGTGACTACACTTCAAAGTTACTTCACTGGCTGTAAAGGATCTCTTCAGCTCAAAAGGTGCTATCCAAATGCATAGAACTTCAGCCAAACAAAGCATCAGAATGCAAACTGAAAGTACAGCCCCCTCTCTGAGGCCCTTGTCTCATTCCTTATTTTACAAAACATGGTTTTCCACTCCCTTATCTTCCCATGTTCCAAGATGGTCAGAAACTTACAGTCTAAGAAAGCTTCAGGGGCTGTCAGTTGAAAATCTCACATGAGAGATGGTGCCATCAACAGCGCAGCACTCCCTCACTGCAGCACTGGGAGTGCCAAGATCAAGCCTGTGCTAAGGTCCCCTGATAAACCCAATCTAAGTACATCCAGATAAGCATCGCCAATTCAGCCTCGGTGTCTAGCACTCCTCAGGGTGGTACCCATGCCACTGCTCAGGCCACATACACGTTGGTTATGCTACAAGTGTAATGTGTGCAGCTCTAGAATCCACACTGCAGGAGGGATATGATAGCACTGGAGAGGATGCAGAGGAGATTTACCAGGATGTTTTCCGAGGTGGGAAGTTTCAGTTATGAAGGGAGATTGGATAAACTGGCGTTATTTTCATTGAAGCAAAAGAGATGGCACATACTTGAGATGTACCAACTTGTGAGGGTTTTACACAGGATGGAATTGTTCCCCTTGGTGCAGGGATCAATAACCAGGGGGCATAGGTTTAAGGTAAGGGGTGAGATGTGAGGAAGGGTTGTGGGAATCTGAAACTCACTGCCTATAAAGGATGGTAAATGCAGAAACCCTCAAAACATCAAAGAAGGATTTTTTTTCCTTTATTCATTCACAGGATGAGGGTATCACTGGCTATGCCAGCATTTATTGCCCATCCCTAATTGCCCAGAGGGCAGTTAAGAGTCAACCACATTATCATGGATCTGGAGTCATATGTAGACCAGACCAGATAAGGATGGCAGCCTTCTTCCCTAAAGGGCATGAGTGAACCAGACGGGTTTTTCCTGACAATGGATTCATGGTCATCATTAGCCTCTTTAATTACAGCTACTTATTGAATTCAAATTTCTACCATCTGCAGGGGTGGGATTGAAACTTGCATTCCCAGAACATTGTCCGGGTCCCTGGATTAACAGACCAGCAATAATACCATTAGGCCATTGCCTCTCCTTATACTTACTCAGATATGCCAAGGCATACGAGGCTATGGGCCAAGTGCCAGAGAATGGGATTAGAATATTCAGGTGGTTGTTTTGGACTGGCACAGACTCAATGGGTCAAAGGGCCTTTTTCAGTGCTGTGGACCTCTATAACTCCATAAGGCATGTTAACATAGGTACAGTCCCTGAAGGCAGAAAGGACGTGTCAGCCACAGTTGGGAGAGGAGAAGAAGACAACCATCCATTGTGATAACAAAGTGTGAAGCTGGATGAACACAGCAGGCCAAGCAGCATCTTAGGAGCAGGAACGCTGACGTTTCGGGCCTAGACCCTCCCTCAGAAATGGATCCCCCGAGGTCTGTCCGAAGTGAGATGGGTAACTTCTTCAGGTTTGGCATCCTTAGAAGAGGCTCGCAGTAGGGTTAAAATTGTATCAAAGTTAATAGGAACTGCAGATGCTGAAGAATCCGAGATAACGAGGTGTGGAGCTGAATGAACACAGACCCTTCATCAGCCCAAAACGTCAGCTTTCCTGCTCCTGAGACGCTGCTTGGCCTGCTGTGTTAAACCATCCACGGGGGTGGGAAAGGAAATACTTGAGTTACCTGGTTTGTGATAGGGTTGCTTCCTGAATGAGTTTTAAGTTTCAGTTTGAGTAGTTCAAATGATCGCAGGTGACGGGTGGCTGGATTCACGTTTTAATTGATAGAATTTTTAACAGAGTCTATAGGTGTGAGGCTGGAAAAGCACAGCAGGTCAGACAGCATCCGAGGAGCAGGTAAGTCAATGTTTCACGCTGAAATCCTTCATCCAGGACATCTCTGTCTGGAAATTGTCAAGCATTTTGGCTTTGTATCATTGGAAAATAATCCGAGGTAATCCACAAACTAGGCTCCAGCAACACTAACAGATAAAGAAGGTAAGTTATTGCTTCTTCCCCTATATCCACCACATCTAATTGGATTGGCAAAGGAATTGACGTGATTAACTTTGCAGAATACAGTGACTGACACATGCATTACACTAGTATGTTGCATTTGTGTTCTGAGCACCTGCCTTACTCTTTGCCCACTGCCCTTCAAGTACCACTCCCCCCCCCACCCAAGAATGTATCCAGTGTTTTGAAAGCTAGTTTTGATTTCTTTTTCCTCTCTCAGAAGGTTGTGAGCCTTTGAATTCCCTTCCTCAAAAGGCAGTGGATCCAGAATTGTAAATTATTTTTAAGGTGAGAATAGATAGATTCTTGATTACCAAGGGGGAGGAGAGATTATGGGGAAGGTGCAGAGTACGCAGGAGTGTCGAGTTGAAGTTAAAATCAGAACATCCTTAATAGAACATAGAACAGTACAGGCCCTTTGTCCCATGATGTTGTGCTGAACTTTTACCCTAAACCTAAGGTCTATCTCACCTCCACCCCTACCTTATACTACCATCCATGTGCCTGTCTAATAGCCGCTTAAATGTCCTTAATGAGGCCGACTCCACTACCCTCTCCGGCAAAGCATTCCACACCCTGACCACCCTGAATAAAGAGCCTACTTCTGACATCTCCCCTCTATCTACCTCCATTCACTTTAAAACTATGTCCCCTCGTAATAGCTACCTCCATCCTAGGAAAGCAACCCTGATTGTCCACTCTATGTATCCTCTGATCATTTTGTACACCTTAATCTTATTGAATGGCAGAGCAGGCTTGAAGGGTGATGTTGTTTATGCTTGTTCAACACATCTCTCCCCAAAACCTAAGTCCCCTACTAACCAATATTAGGAACAGCTTTTCTTGTCTACATTATCTAGACCATATGATGTTGGAGCAGAGGTAGGCCATTCAGCCCATTGAGTCTGCTCTGCCATTCAATGAGATAATGGCTGATCTGTTAACCCTCAACTCCACTTTCCTGCCTTTTCCCTGTAACCCTCGATTTCCTTACTGATTTTCTTAGCCTCTCTCAGCCTTGAATAAATTTAATGTCCAAGCCTTTTACTGTCTCCTGCAGTTACTAAAACTCCATAAATTTACAACCATCTGAGAGGAAAAATTCCTCCTCATCTCTGTCTGAAGCGCATGACTCTTTACTTAGAGGTATGCCCTTTGGTCCTAGACTCTTCCATGAGAGGAAACAGCCTTTCTACATTTAAACTTGTCAGAATTCAGTACACGCTGACCAAATTTCCCTCCTCAGCCTCAATTCTCCAAGGAAAACAATCTCAGCTTTTCTAAGCCAACCTTGTCGTTAAAATCCCTCATCCCTGAAACCACTGTGGACAATCTCCTCTGTGCCTTCTCATGGATTGTCACATTCTTCCTAAAACGTGTGGCTAGGCTTGGAAATAATGCTGTAAGTGTGGTGTGCCTTCACTAGAAGCTTTATAAAGGTGCAAAATAACTTGTTGCACTTGGAACCTCCATTATGAAGCCCATGGCCTCATGTGCTTTGTTAATTATTCTTTCGATATCCCCGTCACTTACAAAGGTCCCCTCTAACATGGTGCAATGAGGTCTTTAATATCCACCACTGAGTTTTTGTACATCATCCAAAACCTGGCACCTTCAATACTGCTGCACTCCTTCAGTACTCCAGTGGGTTGATCCATCAAGATGGGCTGAAGATTCACAGGAGGCATTTGGACCCACAATCTGTTGATACAGAGGCAACAGCGCTTCCAGCTGAGCCACGTGAATCATACAACAGAGGCCAAAATATTAATTGTGTTTGTGCTTGCACTAGGTCACTGATAATACATGCAATCTTCACGCAGCATTGAGGCCAGTCAGTGAGCCTTTCTCAGTGTCATAGAAATGGAGGAACATGCACAAAGTTCACATTACAAAATTAATGGGGAGAAATTATCTTCTCCATTCATTTACACAAACCAAGCAGAGAACAGTCAAGTTCTACAATGGAATTGCTCCATTTGGCATCCAGTAATGGTGGCAGTGCACAAAACAGTTACAGGAAAGGAACCAGACTTTGCACTTCTCCTTCTAAGGTGTCAGCTTCCCTCGCCAGACAGCAGTTAAACTCAATTGCAATGTTGTTTGTCAAGAGTCACATGTAGGCCAGACCAGGTAAGGACAGTAGGTTTCCCTGCCTAACTGGCATCTGTAAACCAAGTGAGCTTTTATGACAATCAAAAGTAAGTGACATAGTTGCCAAGAGGCTTTCAACTCCTGATTCTTTTTTATTTTAATTCAGAACTCACTGCGGCTAGAAAATTTTCTGAAGAATGGTCTAGGCCCAAAACGTCAACTTTCCTCTCCTCTGATGTTGCTTGACCTGCTGTGTTCATCCAGCTTCACACCGTGTTATCTCGGATTCTCCAGCATCTGCAGCTCCTACTATCTCTGCAACAGTCTTGATCGTCTATTCTGCTGCAGCTCATTTTCAGAGCTGGTTCCAATCCCAACCTCATCCATTTATGTGTCTACACTTCCCAGAAGGTGTATATCAGGCACTGGAACTTTCCCAAGCTTTCATAGCCTAAGGATAGCTTTAAGAGCCCAAGTGTAACACTGACCTGGAGACAGAACACAGCAACACCAGGGCCTGATAGACTGTGCTACTTGTAGCACACTCAGAAGGAAAATGCAGGAACACTTGCATTTCTGTTGTGTCTTCCATGTGGACACTTCAGGAAGTCCCAATCATGATTTACAGTCAATGAAGCACTTTTAAAATGTAGGAAACTAGCAGCCAATTTCCACAAACAGCAATTACCAGGTACTCTGTTTGCTTTTAAGAAACACTGATTAAGGGATAATTATCAGCCAGGATACCAAGAACAACTCCTAGCTCTGATGAAGGGTCCCAACCCAAAACGTTGACTTTCCTGCTCCTCTGATGCTGCCTGGCCTGCTGTGTTCCTCCAGCTCCGCACTTATCTGACTCCAGCATCTGCAGTTCTTACTATCTCTGAACTCCCTGGCCCTTCTTTGAAATAGTGCCTTGGGATCTTCTAACATCCACGTGAGAGAGCAGACAGGACCAAGGTTCTGCGCTTCATCTGGCATTACAGCACTCCTTCACTACAGCACTGAGAAGAGTCAGGTTACATTTCTGAACTCTGGTTTCTGGAGTGAGACTCAATCCTGCAGCCTTCTGACTCACAAGAACATAAGAAACAGGAGCAGGAGTAGGCCATTCAGCCCGTCATGCCTGCCCTTCAAGATCTGCCGCAGACCTCAAATCGTCTTTCATGCCAGCTCCTCAACTTTTCAATATTTCAAGAACATGCCTCCTCTTTAAATATTTTCAGTGATCTAGCTTCCACAACTCTCTGGGCTGGAGAATTCCAGACACTCACTAGCCTTTGGGAGGTGAAATTCCTTTGATTCTTAGTTTTTAATGTGTCCCCTTATTAAGTAGCGATGTCCTAGTTAGAGATTCCACCATTAGTCAAGGTCAGAAATCACATGACACCAGGTTATATTCCAACAGGTTTATTTCAGAACGCAGGCTTTCAGAGTCTTACCCCTTCTACAGGTGATAGTGAGAGGGATAGTATCAGACTCAGAATTTATAAGTAAAAGATGAAAGGTCACATCGCTGATGACGTTTTTTAGCACATCCTCATCAGCGATGTGATCTTTCATCTTTTACTTATAAATTCTGAGTCTGATACTAACCCCTCTCACTATCACCTGTAGAAAGGGTAAGACTCCGAAATAACACAGTGTGGAGCTGGAGGAAGACAGCGGGCCAGGCAGCAGCAGAGGAGCAGGAAAGCTGCGGTTTCAGGTCGGGACCCCCCTTCACAAATTTCAGAAATTTCTGAAGAAGAGTCCCGACCCAACACATCAGCTTTCCTGCTCCTCTGCTGCTGTCTGGCCCGCTGTCTTCCTCCAGTTCCACACTGTTATTTCTGACTCCAACATCTGCAGTTCTTGCTATCTCAAGGCTCTGAAAGCATTTCTTTTCAAATGAACCTGCTGGGCTGTAATCTGGTGACATGTAATTTCTGACTTTGTCCACCCCAGTCCAATACCTGCACCTCCACATCATCATTAGTCAAAAGATCTTCTCACTATATCCCCGATTAAACCCGTTCAGAATCTTCTAAATTATAATAAGAGACTCAGATGAAATGTGACACTCTGTTAGCCACAGATGCCTTTTATAGCAAATAAGAGGGCAGGTAGCTTTGCTCCTATGCTTCACAAATCTCTTTATCACTGCAGTTTTGCATTACCTCATGTCTAACTCTGTTGTGAACCAAATGGTAGGGATTATTCATTGCAACAAGTCTACACACACAGAGGGTGCATGGCATGAGATAACACAGTGTGGAGCTGGAGGAACACAGCAGGCCAGGCAGCATCAGAGGAGCAGGAAAGCTGACTTTTCGCATCAGGAACCTTCTTCAGAAATGGCATGAGTTGCCACAGGAAGTGGTAGAGGCTAAGCACAGTTGCAACAGTTAAAAGGCATCTGGATGCCTATATAAATAGGAAGTGTTTAGAGGGATATGGCCTAAGATGCTGCTTGGCCTGCTGTGTTCATCCAGCTTCACACCTTGTTATGTCTTAAATGCTGGCAAATGGGTCTAGATGATTTTAGGATATCTGGTGGGCATGAACGAGTTGAACTGAAGAGTCTATTTCCATGCTTTACAACTCTATGACTCTATTACAATTCCCCATTAATTGTAACATATGACAGAGGCGGTCTGTGAGCAAGGTGGACCCTTGGTCCTTACTCTGGCTTGAAAGTACATATGTCCGTCTTGATTGAAACTGTGCTGGGAGGAGAGCGAACCCATCCTGTGATGCCCAACACAACCCCAGCCCAACTGTGCCCCATTTGCTAGATTCAAGCAGCGTGGAATTGGGCCTGGATCCCACGGGGATGTTCCTATTTTCGAGGGCTACCATGAGGAAGGCCAGCCCGAAGGCTGGAGATTGAGACCGAGACTCAGGATTGAGACTGGGGTAAGGGGAGGGGGCAGTAAAATTCGATTCACCCTTTCAGTAACTAACTCTGGCTTTTTCTTTCTATATTTACCTCCTTACTTCTGCATTTGCTTGCTGCTGCATTAAAACTGCACAGATGACCAAGCGATGGCAATAGACGCATTATTGCAACAAGACAGAGAAGTAACTGAAGATGTTTTAACGTTTTCATAAAATACACAGGTATACTCTTCAAAAATTGCAGGAAGAGAGTACTGTCTCCACATCTACAAAAGCTGCTGAAAAATCTCGGAGATTTCTATAGTGCAGAATACACAGTCACACACACACACACAACATATATACTGGTACACTTATAAATAAGAAATAGCCCATTATCTTCGAGAGGCTAAAAACAACACCCAGAAAAGACGGAAACATGCAGCAGAATCTTAACAAGTGAAGAAAGCCCCGACGCATTTCCAGCACTTTCTGGTCTCATCTTTGTCACCTGCAGTTGCTTCTATCTAAGAGAAAAGATGTTAATATTTCGCCTGTTTTTTGAAGGAGCACCCTTTGGAAAACGCTGCTTTGTGCTACACCAAACATTGCCCATGAAACTGGACTGGGAAATACAAGTTAGCCCTACTCCTGCATATATTAAAAAGCTGCCTCCTTACTCAGTCTTACCGTCAAGGGACGGACTCCCACCTAGTCTCTCCCCTCCTGTAGGTTCACTGACGCGATGAGTCCAGTAAAATAAATCCAAGAGGACTGCAGCAAAGGAACAGGCCTTTAGCACAGTAAGAAGTGAACGGGCTCGACACAGCAAAGGCTGCGCTACCTCTCTCCTTTGTTGTGCTAGCTCCCACCGAGCAGTAACACCTCTAACTCTGCATCGACAATGACAGCATCCACCATCCCCCCCCAAAAAAAAACACTCCCTTCTCCTTCCTCAGTCTGTGAGATAGTCTGCTGTCACCAGGCAACAAACATGGAACAGAACCGGTTCTCCGATTGGCCAGGCAGAGTTTAATAGCACATCTTTTAAAACCTTTGGACCATTTACTGCCAACAACCTCGTTCGCTGGAGATAAATTGGCTGTGCTTTTTATAATGGGAAAGCCTGTGATGGGTCGGATGAGGTCTTTTTATTTTGCTTAGAAAGCAATTTTGTTTTCATGCCTGGAGGGGAAGCTGCAGACCCTGATCCTAAAGACAGCTGGCAGCTTTACCACCTCGTCCTGAATGTATATAATGTATAGGTGCACCCGCTTGTCTATACATTACTGCAGTTTATACAGTTACATATTCTTCATGCACCGCTTTCTCAGCTAATGTTTATTTTAAACGTGGGGAAATAAGCAATGACATCTTGAAAAATGTCCATTTGTAGAGCAAGAGGTGTCAGACTTCTTAAAACATATAAACCTGGGTAAATCCCTGGCACCTGATCAGGTATACCCTAGAACTCTGCGGGAAGCTAGGGAAATGATTGCTGGGCCCTTTGCTAAGATATTTGTATCTTCAATAGCCACAGGTGAGGTGCCAGAAGACTGGAGGTTGGCTAAGGTGACGTCACTATCTAAGAAAAGTGTTAAGGAAAAGCCAGGGAACGAAAGACTGGTGATCGGTGGTGGGCAAGTTGTTGGAGGGAATTCTGAGGGACAGGATTCACATGTATTTGGAAAGGCAGGGCTGGATTGAGGATAGTCAACATGGCTTTGTGCGTGGGAAATCGTGTCTCACTAACTTACGTTTCTTGAAGGAGTAATGTAGAGGACTGATGAGGGCAGAGGGGTGTATGTGATCTGTATGGACTTCAGTAAGGTGTTCAACAAGGTTCCTTATGGTAGACTGGTTAGCAAGGTTAGATCACATGGAACACAGGGAGAACTAGCCATTTGGATGCAGAACTGCCTCAAAGGTAGAATACAGAAGGTGGTGGTGCGGTGGGTTCATTTTCAGACTGGAGGCCTATGATCAGCAGTGTGCTACAAGGATCGATGCTGGGTCCACTGTTCTTTGTCATTTATAAATGATTCGGATGAGGACATAGGTGGTATGGTTAGTAAGTTTGCAGATAACACCAAAATTGGAAGTGTAGTGGACAGAGTTCAACGGGATGTTGATCAGATAGGCCAATGGACTGAGGAGTGGCAGATGGAGGTTAATTTAGGCAAATGTGAGATGCTGCATTCTGGAAAGGCAAATCAGGGCAGGACTTATACACTTAGTGGTAATGTCCTAGGGAGTGTTGCTGAACAAAGAGACCTTGGAGTGCAGGTTCATAGTTCCTTGAAAATGGAGTCACAGTTAGAGACGATAGTGGTGTAGACAGAAGGCATTTGGTATGCTTGCCTTTATTGGTCAGAGCATTGGGCATAGACGTTGGGATGTCATGCTGTCATTGTACAGGACATTGGTGAGACCACTTTTGGAATATTGTGTTCAGTTCTGGTCTCCTTGCAGTGGGAAAGATGTTGTGAAACTGCAAAAGGTTCAGAAAAGATTTACAAGGATATTGCCAGGGTTGGAGGTTTTGAATGAGAGGAAGAGGTTGGATATGCTGGGGCTATTTTCCCTGGAGTGTCGGAGTTTGAGGGATGACCTTATAGAGGTTTTTAAAACCATGAAGGGTGTGGATAGGGTGAATAGAAAAGGTCCTTTCCCCGAGGTGGGGGAGTCCAAAACTAGAGGGCATTGGTTTAAGGTGAGAGGGGTAAGATTTAAAAGGGACCTAAGGGTCAACTTTTTCACACAGAGGGTGGTGTGTGTATGGAATGAATTGCCAGACGAAATGGTGGATGCTGATACAATGACAACATTTAAAAAGCATCTGGATAGGTACATGGATAGTAAGCATCTAGAAGGATTTGGGCTAAATGCTGGCAAATAGGACTAGATGAATTTAGGATATTTGGTTGCAATGGAAAAGTTGGACCGAGGATCTGTTTCCATGCTGCATAGCTCTGTGAAGTATACATACACTGGGCATGTCTGTACATCTTTCGAGGTTCAATGACTGCTAACATTGTCACCCTCTTTCCTGAGCTGTTAAAGGAGGAGGTGACTGCAGGGATTTGTGTCATAGTTATAGGGGATGTCTACAGGGAATTATCTTCAATCATATTTTAAAAACATGATAATTCTAGGCAGGGTCTTTTTTTAAATATTCATTATTACAATATGGGAAGTACTTGTAAAGCAGTCATTTATTGCCTATCACCATGAGAGCTTAAAACAAAGGAATCTTCCATTCAAGATAGAGATGAGAAGAGCAATTTACTCTCAGGAGTCCTGAGGTTTTAGAACTGCTTTCTCCAAAGAGCTGTGGAGGTAGGGGAGTCATTGAATATTTCTAAGATGGAAGTAAATAGATTCTTGGTGAACATGGAAATCAAAGGTAATTGCCAGAGTATGTGGGAATGTGGAGTTGAAGCTACATCGATCTTACCCTCAATGTTCTGAGGAAGGGTCACTGGACCCGAAATGCTAACTCTGTTGTCTCCTCCATAGATGCTGCCAGACCTGCTGAGCTTTTCCTGCAACTTTGTTTTTGTTTCTCAATGGCAGAACAGGCTCAAGGGGACAAATGGCCTACCCCTGCTTCTAATTCATACCTTTGGAAGGAGAGGTGAACTGTCTTTTGGACCACTGCAGTCTGTGAGGCAGAAGTGCTACTATCCATAGTGCTGGGCGGTACAAAGTTCCAGGATTCGGACCCAATGATGATGAGGATACATCTGGTAAAAGTCCACATCGGGAGGGTGTGTTACATGGAGATGAAACTGGTGGTTACACTGTCCCAGGTATATCACATCCACATTAACTTTTACCTTCTCAACTGCAATGAGGGCTGGGCAATAAATGCTGGCCCAGCCAATAACACCCACATCCCATGAATGAATAAAAATAAATACATCTGCAAGAGCTTGTTGAAAACATCTAAGATTGACACACATGTATAAAACACACCCACCCACACACACACACTTAGATATGTTTAAATACATATATAAATAACAGGCTAATATCTTCAAAAGTGCATGTATAAAATGGGGAAAATTGGAAACGCACAATAGAGTATCATCTCTTTCACCTCTGTCCCTCATCATTATTTCCTGCATTGCTGCTTTTTGCTTGTTAAAATATGCTTTTCAGCAATTCTGCCTGGTCCTTCTAGACATTGTAAAGAGCAGGTTTAGGAGTTATTGTAAAACCATACATTGATGCACACAAGATACCATGACAATAAAGCCTTTTTAAAAAGTCATTCAGGGGATGTGGGCATCACTGTCTGTGCCAACATTTATTGTCCTGCCTTGGTTGACCTAGAGATGGTGGTGTTGAGATGCCTTCTTGAATCAGTATAAGTCCAACTGGTGTGGGTAGACCTACAATGCCATTCAGAAAGAGCGTTCCAGAATTTTGACGCAATGACACTGAAGGAACAGCAATATATTTCAATGTCAGGATAGTGAGTGGTTTGGAGAGGAAATTGGAGGTGATGGTGTTCCCATGTATCTGCTGTCCTTGTCCCTGGTAAGTGAAGATAAGGTTAGCACTGTTGAAATATAACTCTCAGAATGTTATATGCAGTCTGTAGTGTACTTTAAATATTTAAAGAGCCAGACTGGCGATGAAGGCAAAACATGGTGGATGCTGGAAATTAAAAAATAAAAAAAATTCTGGAGAATTTCAGCAGGTCTGGCAGGATTAATAGTGGGAAAAATAGAATTAACGTTTTGAATCCAAGATGACATCTCCAAAATCTGCAATACTTTGCTTTCATGTATTGTTGATCATTCTTTACCATATGGGATGGTAAAGTCACTTGATGAGTAATCCAGAACACAAGCCTAATGTTCTGGATAAAAACCGAAAGAACTGCAAATGCTATAAATAACAAAAACAAAGTTGCAGGAGAAGCTCAGCAGGTCTGGCAGCGTCTGTGAAGAAGAAAATAGAGTTAACATTTCAGGTCTGGTGACCCTTCCTCAGAACTCAATTCTGAGGAAGGGACACCGGACTGGAAATGTTAATTCTGTTTTCTCTTTCACAGATGTTGCCAGACCTGGTGTTGTTCTGGAGATGTGGCTTTGAATCCCACCATGGCAGATGGTGAAATTTGAATTCAGTAAACATTTGCAATGAAAGAAATCTGGCCTGATAGAACCAAATAACATTTCAATTGGTGTAAAAGTCTATCTAGTTCACTAATGTCCTTCATTCCCTTCAGGGGAGAAAATGTGCCGTCCTTATTTGATCTGACCGAGATGTGAGTCTAGATCTTAACTGCTGTCTGGATAATTAGGAATGCTGGCCTGGCCAGGGGGCTGCTTCATCCTTCCACTGTGACACTTGGTAGCCTCAAACCTCTGAAACAGATGATTGTGGGTTCAAGTTCCAGCCCAGGATTTGAGTCTAAATCCCAAATGAGCTGTTCCAGTGCGCTACTGAAGGTGTGCTGCACTGTTGGAGGCATTGTCTTTCTGAAGAAATGTCAGACTGATTTCGCATCTCCTCCCTCAAATGGACTTCGAAGTTCCCATGATATCATGCCACAGGAGAGTACAGAGGTTACCCTAAGTGGCTTGACTAACATTTATCCCTCAATGGACGACAAAAAAGCAGTTTAAGAGCAAAATACTGGATGGTGGAAATCTGAAAGAAATACAGAGAATGCTGGGGAAACTCAAGAGGTCTGGCAGCATTTGTGGAAAAAGAAACTCAGTGAATGTTTAAGAACCCTATTTCACATTTCAGAAGGTACTGCCAGGCCTGGTGAATTTCAGCAACAAAGCAGACTGTCAGATTTCTGTTTGAGGGAGCATGCTGTGCACAGTTTGACTGCAGTATTTCCAATGTTTCAACAGTGATAACACTTCAGAGGTACTTAATTGACTGCCTAGTGTTCTGTGATGTCCTGATCGCTTAAAGAGTGTTCTTTTTTACCTGTACACTTACAGGTGTGTTCTTGTCTCTTATTGTCTCTTGAAGGCACATAAAAAGTGATCAAGCTCTCTTGCGCAGAACTCTGCTCCATCTGTGGATCCAGACTGAAACGATTGTCAGCAGAGAGCCGGGGAGCAAAGTCTTTGTGTATATTTAAGGCTGAGATAAATAGATTCTCAATCATTAGCGGAATCAAGGTTACAGTTAAAAGGCAGGAAAGTGGAAGTGAAGAGTTTTGGAGCAGCTATCGCCCTGTTGAGTGTGAAGGGATCCTGAGGGGCTGAAGAGCCAATTCCTGTTCGTTTATCTTATGATCCCAAGGGTCTCCTCCTATTGTAGCCTGCCCTCACCCACAGAAACATAGAAGATGGGAGCAGGATTGGACAATCAACCCTTCAAATCTACTCCACTGTCCAATATGATCATGGCAGATCATCATGCTCAATGCCCTAATGCTGCCCTCTCCCAATATCCCTTGATCCCTTTAGCCACATCTATCATCTTCTTGAAAACACATAATGCTTTGGTCTCAATTATTTTCTCTGGTAGTGAATTCCACAGGCTCACTGCTTTCTGGGTGAAGAAATTTTCTCTGATCTCAGTCCTAAAAGGCTTATTCTTAAACTGACCCCTTGTTCTTTACCGTCCCTTACCATCGGAACATCCTTTCTGCATCTAACCTGTCTAGTACTACTAGAATTTTATAGGTTTTTATAAGGTCTCTGTCATTCTTCTAAACTCAAGTGGATAGAATCCTAACTGACCTCTCCTCAATCTTTACTCATAGGTCAGTCCTACAAACCCAGGAATCAATTTGATAGACCTTTGTTACACTCCCTGTCTAACAAGAGCATCCTTCCTCAGGTAAGGAGACCAAAACTTCACACAATATTTCCAGATGAGGCCTCACCAAAGTCCTGTATAATTTCAACAAGTCATCACTGTTCCATACTCAAATCTTCTTGCTATGAAGTTCAACATACAGTTTGCCTTCTTTAAAAATTCAATTAATGGGATGAGGACATCGCAGGCCAGGCAGCATTTATTGCCTATCGGGCAGTTAAGTGTCAACCACATCACCTTGGATGCCTGGAGTCACATGTAGGCCAGTTTAGGTAAGGATGGCAGTTTTCTTCCCTGAAGGACATTCGGTGGATCCACAATCCACAATGGATTCATGGCCATAATTAGACTCTTAATTCCAGATATTTATTGAATCCAAATGTCGCCATCTGCTGTGCTGACGTTTGAACCCAGCCCCCCAGACCATTATCTGGGTCTCTGAATTAACAGTCCAACAATAATACCACGAGGCCATAGCATCCCAGCCATTGCCTGCTGTACCTGCCCACTTGCTTTCAGCAGCTAGTGCGCAAGGACAGCCAGGTTTCATTGAGCATCTACAGAAATTGCTGGAAAAACTCAGCAGCTCTGGCAGTGTCAGTGGTGAGAGCGCAGAGTCACTGAACATGAAATGTTAACTCTGTTGTCTCTCCACGGATGCTGCCAGATCTGCTGAGTTTTTTTCCAGCAATTTCTGATTTCCAGCATCTGCAGTTCTTTCATTTTTTTCACCCGTTGAACACTCCCCTCCCTCAATTTACTGCCATTCAAAAAATAATCGGCCTTCCTTTTTAGTTACCAAAGAGGATAGCCCCACACCCATCCACATTATGCTGCACCTCGATGCTCATGCACTGTGGCAAGAGAGCAATCAGGAGCGAGAACCCTGGCTGGACTACTTTCAGACTTAACCTGCTGTCACATGTGGACACTTTGATCAGGCATCTTTCTGGAGGTGTCCTCATATTACCTGCAACTTCCATTGATTGTCTGCCTTGTCCATACACTCAAAGTCCTGACTTGCCACAGCCTATTAGAAAGCAATTGTGTTTTGTGTTTCTATAATTGTTGACTGTTCACCAAAAAAACTTATCTTTGTTTTTATAGTGAACCAACAAAAAATGCAGGACTTTTTTTTGTTTTTCTTTGTCCAAGAAATTTGTATTGTCCAAGAACAATGCCCTGGCGGTTAATCTTCAAATTCTGGACACTCCAGGGCAATCCTGGAGGGTTGTCAATCCCATTGGGCATTCACTACTATAAGTTTTAATTGTTTTCTCCAGGGCTGAGCAATATGGTGTGGATACCGCCCCCTGGTGTTTCAGCAACATCGTCTTAGCTGGCTTGTAGGCTTGCCAAGGCAGTGAGATACAGTCTGTTGTCTGTCTCACTCTGTCTCTTCCATCTGCAGGAAATCAAGACGAAATGCAACAGAATCACTACATCAACAAACCTTCATTCATTCATTCATCACACTTGCAAGCGAGTGTAACAAATAAAAACGGTCACTAGGTTACACAGCATCTCAGGATGGAAACATCCCAGCATTTTGAAGGGACATTGCAGCAGGTGTAGCTGCTTCAAAGCTGAATCAAAATAGATTATTCACAGGCAGAGATGAGAAAACCATTAACTCTCACTGGAATGCGCCTCTGTGTTCCCTTTCTTTCTTGTCACGTTTTTAATCTTTTCCCCTTTCTGCAGGAAGTGTATCTTTCTGCCCCAGTTGTTTTCTAGAAATGTAGGCATCACCAGTGAGGGCAACATTAGTTGCCCATTTCTAAATGCCGTTGAACAGTGTGGCTTGCTGATGTTAGTTCAGATTCAGTCACACTGCTGAGAGTCTGGAGTCACATGTAGGCCAGATGGTTTCCTTCCCTGAGCTATGGTTTGAAACTGATAAGTCCAACAATCAATGTTAGTTTCATGCTCAGCTCACTATCACTGAGACTGTCAATGCTAGATTTTGCAAGCTAAATTCCACCAGCTGCTGTGGTAGGATTTGAATCAGTGTCCCCAGAGCATTAGCTTGTCCTTTGGATTGATAGGCCAATGACTTGACCATTTCATCACCATCTTCTCTGTTTCGGAATATGGGGCAGTTTGTCACAAGTGCCAGTGCTCTCTGTATCTTTTTAAGGAAGAATAGCTATATTTTTTGGAAATAACTCCATAGGGACCAGTATCTTGTTTTCAAGTCACCTTTTATTTATACATGAAGAGTCCTTGACACTGAGGCAGCTTCTTGGCCAGCTCAGAGTGAACAGGATGTCTGACACTCCCGTTTATATCTGTCAGCCAGGGCTTCCTGATTAGACCAGATTAACAGCCCCAATTAGGGAACGCACATTCTATGACGTCCACCTGGCTGACCTTGTTACACTCACTATATCCTTTCCCCTCTGGGTCCGAGGACATAGCCCGTTTATTATTTTTGCAGCACCCCCAACGGTGTTTTAGCGCTAGAACAAAAACAGAAGTTGCTGGAAAAGCTCAACAGGTCTGGCAGCATTTGTGAAGAAATAATCAGAATTAATGCTTTGGGTCGGGTGACCCCTCTTCAGAACTGGGCACTTTTGCATGGTTACATCATTAACCCCACATACCAAATGGCCTCTCAACATCACATTCAGGGTTAAACCAAATTCACAGGCTTCTGTCAGTCATCATAACCTTGTCAAAAATCCTGATATGGATTCCCCTGGCTCTTGAATTGCTTAGTAAAACTGATAGCATCATAGAATTCAAGGAGGCTTGGGGTCATAATATTACTTAACTAAACCCATCACCTCTTGAAAGGTTTTTGCATCTGGTGCCTTCGGGAAAGTTAGGCTTCTAATAAACAAAAAATCTGTGCATCCACAAGCTGTCTGGAGAATTACTCATTGCTTTCCATCTGCCCTAATATCATTTGCCCATAAAATATAACACATTCTTTACACATATTGTGCCCAGTCTTTGACGTTAGAATCGAACGAGTCAAGCTTCCCCAATAATGGCATGATGCCAGAAATGCTTACCCCAACTCAAAGATGACTGTTGCAAGCAAATTTCCTCAGAAGCAGGCTTTTCTCTTGTCGCCACTGAAATCTCCACAGAGACCAGTATCCAGTCACCAAGTCACCCTTTATTTACACATGGAAAGTCCTTGACACTGATCCAGCTCCCCCAGAGCAGCTCTCAGAGTGAACATTATGTCTGACTGTCCTGTTCTTATCTGTCAGCCAGGGCTCCCTGATTGGACCTGATTAACATCTATATTTACGTTCGATGAGGTCTACCTGGCTGACCTTGTAACAATCATGACATATCTAAAAGCAACAATAATTTGCATTTATACAGAGCCTTTATAAAATGCCCTGATGTCCAACACAAACGAACAGAACTTGACAACAGGCCGTTGTTTGGAGACAGTTGACCAGGTAACCAAAGGCAAAGGAGTAGGTTTTAATGAGGTGCTCCTTTGAGTTGGACGAGATTGAAAAGTTCAGGAAGGGAATTTCAGAGCTTAACGAACAGAGATTTGAAGACACAGCCACGGATGATTGAATGATTATAAGTGGCAATGGCAAAGACGCCAGAAATAGAGGAAAGCAGAGATTTCAGAGCGTTGCAGGATTGGTGGAGCAGCACTAAGCCCAACAATAATTTAACATGAAACTGATTTATAGGGAGACTAAGATAACAAAGTGTGGGGCTGGATGAACACAGCTGGGCAAGCAGCATCTTAGGAGCACAAAAGCTGACGTTTCGGGCCTAGACCCTTCATCAGAAAAGGAGACTAATTTGGGGCCATATTGTAATTAAGAAAAAATAATGAATAGAAAGAATAACCTCACCAATTTGTTATTTGATGTGATATGCCACCATGCCCAATGAGGTATGAAATACTGATAATGTGCTACTATTATATTGTAATATTTATATTAACCCCCATAATATTAGGATGTGCTGCGGGTCAGATATTGCTGGACAATGCAGCGAATGATTTTTACACCACCTGGCATCTACATGCACATATTACAATAACAAGTATTTACAACTTTAAGGGCATTTAAATGATCATTGCATAAACATATGGATGATAACGGAATAGTGTAGGTTAGATGGGCTTCAGGTTGGTTTCACAGGTTGGTGCAACATCGAGGGGCCTGTACTGCGCTGTAATGTTCGATGTTCTATGTTCTATGTCTGGACTCGAGCTAAGGCATTCAGATATACTGCAGCTGATCTTACCTCAGCTTGTCTTGCTGCAACAGGATAGAGCTCACTAAGATGGTGACTGAGAGCTTTATACCATTAGATCACATGTCATAATACGGTGATGACACTGTGAGTACTATTGCACATATGATGCGAGAACTAACCCCATATTATCAGCAGTAAATAATAGCATGTAGGGCTGGATGAACACAGCACGCCAAGCAGCATCAGAGGAGCAGGAAGGCTGATGTTTTGGGCCTAAACCCTTCTTCAGAAACCATATTATCAGCACTTGTGTTTATGTGGAAAGCAGTTGCTTCCAAAATGACATCAACTTTATCTAGCATAGAGTTATGGAGATGTACGGCACTTATCATGAAAGGTTGAACAGGTGTTTCTCCACAAAAGAAGGGATGACTGGAGAGGGACCTTTAAAAGTCTGAAAGGGACAGACAGAGGGAAAATGTTTATATTTGTCAGTAATTTCAAAACAAGGGAGTGACTGATGTATCCATGTGGAACTCACTACCACATTCTCTCCCTTCACCATCGACGCTCAGTAGCAGCAGTGTGTACGATTTACAAGATTGACGGCAGAAATTCACCAAGGTTCTTCAGAGAGCTCCTTCCATTGCAACCAGCGAAGCCCACATCGCAGGAATGAGTAAAGACAAAGGGAGTGGTTTGGCCTTGTAGCATTTAAAAGGAAGCTAGACAGGCACATGTGGAAGGAAGAACTAGGAGACAATTCTGATAGGGTGAGAAGGAGGTGAGCTAGAGGCTCATGTGGAGTGTAATGGCAGCATGGACCAGTTGGAGCGAGTAGCTTGTTTCTTTATTGTAGATTTGATCTTCAGTAATTTAAGTTAAATGTCACCTTTTACTGGAGGCTCATTATAGCTTCCAGGACTTATTATGTAATTCAGGTGTGGGTCACATCCCTATCTCACCTCAACTGTGAATCTAACCCATTCTTCTAATTTCATAGAATTCCTACAACATGGAAATAGGCCATTCAGCCCAACAAGTCCACACCGACTCTCCAAAGAGCATACCATGCAGACTCACCCCCCTTCCCTATCTCTGTAACCTTGAGTTTCCCATGGCTAACCCACCTAATTCACACATCTTTGGGCACAATGGGTAATTTAGCACAGCCAATTCACCTAATCTGCATATCTTTGGACTGTGGGAAGAAACCGAACGACCCAGAGGAAACCCACGCAGACACGGGGAGAATGTGCAAACTCCACACAGACAGTCACCTGAGGGTGGAATCGAACCTGGGTCCCTGGTGCTGTGAGATGGCATCACTGACCCTCCATGCTGCCTCAGAAATGTACCTCCCAAACCTGGATCCCGGTTACAGTCTAATCCTATTTAAGGGAGCCCAAAGGTATTTTCTAATCAACCTCTTCAGAGATGTTATTCAAGTCCCACCCACTCTTCCTGGATCAGAGATAGGAGCAAAACCACTGCACCACAAGAGCCCTATTTCCTGCCAGCTAAAAGAGGTTTCCAAGATTATGGAACATTTTGGTAGAGTGGATACTAAATGCTTGAGAGTCAGTGAGCTTAGTTGTTTTTAAAATTCAGTTGTGGGATGTGGGTGTTGCTGGTTGGCCAGCATTTCTTGCCCATCCCTAGTTGCCCTTGAAAAAATGGCAGTAGTGAGCTGCCTTCTTGAACTGCTGCGGTCCCCTTGCTGTGGGTGGACCCATCATGCCATTAGGGAGGGAATTCCAGGATTTTGACCCAGCGATAGTGAAGGAACAGTGATATGTTTCCAAGTCAGAGTGGTGAGTGGGTTGGAGGGGAACTTGAAGCTTGTGGTGTTCCCACATATCTGCTTCCCATATCCTCCTAGATGGAAGTGGTCGTGTGTTTGGAAGGTGCTGTTTGAGCATCTTTGGTGAATTTCTGCAGTGCATCTTGTAGATAGCGTGTGCTGTCGCTACTGAGCATTGGGGATGGAGGGAGTGGATGTTTGCGGCTATGGAGCCAACCAAGCAGCTGCTTTGGCCTGGTTGGTGTCAAGCTTCTTCAGCGTTGTTGGGGCTGAACTCATCCAGGCAAGGGGGGACTATTCCATTGCACTCCTACTTGTGCCTTGCAGATGATGGACAGGCTTTGGGGAGTCAGGAGGTGAGTTACTCACCGCAGTATTCACAGCTTCTGGCCTGCCCTTGTAGCTGCTGTATTAATGTGGTGAGTCCAGTTGAGGTTCTGGTCAATGGTAACCCCAAGGATGTTGATAGTGGGGGATTCAGTGATGGTAACACCATTGAATGTCAAGGGATGGTGGTTAGATTGTCTCTTATTGGTGATGGTCATAGCCTGGCATTTGTGTGGTGCGAATGTCACTTGCTACTTGTCAGCCCAAGCCTGGATAATGTCCAGATCTTGTTGCATGTGAACAGGGACTGCTTCAGTATCTGAGGAGTCGCAAATGGTGCTGAACATTGTGCAATCATCGGTGACCATCCCACCTCTGACCTCATGATAGGGGCAATATCCTGAGGAACTCCTGCAGAGATGTCCTGGAGCTGAGATGATTGACATCCCACAACCATGACCATCGTCCTATGTGTCAGATATGACTTCAATCACTGGAGAGTTTGTCCCTTGATACCCATTAATTATAGTTTTGCTCAGAATCCTTGATGCCACACTTGGTCGAATGCAGCCTTGACATCAAGGGCTGTCACTCTCACCTCGCCTCTGGAATTTAGCTCTTTTGTCCATGTTTAAACCAAAGCTGTAATGAGGTCAGGAGCTGAGTGGTCCTGGCGGAACCCAAACTGGGCGAGACTGAGCAGGTTATTGCTGAGCGAGTGCTGCTTGATAGCACTGTTACTGACACCTTCCATCACTTTACTGATAATCAAGAGTAGACTGATGGGGCGGTAATTGGCCGGGTTGGATTTGTCCTGCTTTTTATATACAGGGCATACTTTGGCAATTTTCCACATTGCTGAGTAGATACTTTTTATTTCTATTCATTTTTGTGGGATGTGGGCAACACTGGCGAACCAGCATTTCTTGTCCATCACTAGTTGACCTTGAGAAGCTCACCACCACCTTCTCAAGGAATGGGCAAGAAATACTGGCCAGTCAGTGATGCCCACCTCTACAAAACAAATGAATAGAAATAAAATGAATAGAAAACTGGGCTAATGATAAGATTCTTAGTAGTGTAGATGAGCAGAAAGATCTCGGTGTCCACGTACACAGATCCTTGAAAGTTGCCACCCAGGTTGACAGGGCTGTTAAGAAGGCATACAGTGTTTTAGCTCTTATTAATAGAGGGATTGAGTTCCGGAACCAAGAGGTTATGGTGAAGCTGTACAAAACTCTGGTGCGGCCGCACTTGGAGTATTGTGTATAGTTCTGGTCACCGCATTATAAGAAGGATGTGGAAGCTTTGGAAAGGGTGCAGAGGAGATTTACTAGGATGTTGCCTGGTATGGAGGGAAGGTCTTACAAGGGAAGGCTGAGGGGGTTGAGGTTGTTTTCATTAGAGCGAAGAAGGTTGAGAGGTGACTTAATTGAAACATATAAAATAATCAGAGGGTTAGATAGGGTGGATAGGGAGAGCCTTTTTCTTAGGATGGTGATGGCGAGCACGAGGGGGCATAGCTTTAAATTGAGGGGTGAAGGATATAGGACAGATGTCAGAGGTGGTTTTTTTACTCAGAGTAGTAGGGAAATGGAACGCTTTGCCTGCAATGGTAGTAGATTCGCCAACTTTAGGTACATTTAAGTCATCATTGGATAAGCATATGGACGTATATGGAATAGTGTAGGTTAAACGGGCTTGAGATCAGTATGACAGGTCGGCACAACATCGAGGGCCGAAGGGCCTGTACTGTGCTGTAATGTTCTATGTTCTATGTAAAAGACTAGCTTTGTAGCTGTACTGGAACAGCTTGGCTAGGGGACTGGCAAGTTCTGGAGCACAAGTCTTCAGTGTTATTGTCAGAATGTTGCCAGTGCCTGTAGCCTTTACAGTATCCAGTGCCTTCAAATATTTCTTGATATTGCCTGTAGTGAATCAAATTGGCTGAAGACTGGTATCTGTGATGCTGGAGACCACTGGAAGAGGCTGCGAAGGATCATCCACTCGACACTTCTGGCTGAAGATAGCTACAAAAGCTTCAGATACATAACAAATGTAGAGAAAGATGTTTCCATTCTGAAACTGTTAAACTCAATGTTGAGCCCTCATGCTGTGAGGTACTAAGGCAGAAGATAAGGTGGTGCTCCCCCAGCTTTCATTGAGCCTTGCTGTGGCAGTGCAGTCGGCCTGAAACTGAAATGTTGGCATGTTTCCCATACTTACGTTTGTCTTGACTTAAACATAATGCGGTGCTGGAGACAGGGAGTCTGGTCTGAGTACTGTACCAGTGGTGTTTTTGGGTACTTTACAAGGCATTTATTTGGATACTGTACACAAGTTGTCATAAAAGAATTTTTTTTGATTAATGGGATTATACTTTTACTGTGTGTTTAAAAGTCTTTGAGTTGGCGCCATAACAAGATAGTTTGGTTTATTCCATTTCATCTTCATTTCTTTTGTTAATAAACTTCTGTTTTGTTGTTGAAGCAAAGCCTGCAGTATTGTACATTTATTTTTCAGTGTAAGACTGTTTCGTTAAATCCAAAATAAAACAAAATATGATCTATTAAGCCAGTTTTTAGTCTGCCTTGCCCAGCAATATGGGGAAAAAGCAGGAGTGTCAGTGTTTCCATGATGGGCTCAATGACCTTCATCTGCATCATAATAATTCTTAGATTTTGGAAAGCCCCCCTCCTTATTCTTTCATCCCTTTACCTCACAAAAACCTCAGACTTTCCTTCCAAATCTCCCTCAATTACAAAGCAGCTTTGAGACATTATACAAGCGCAATATTCTCTTAAGTTGCTATTTTCCTTTCTATTTATTTTAAGTGCCAAGTCATTCTATACACAAGTTACCTTCAATTCATTGGATTTATTCCCAGGATCAGATGTTGTTGCAGCTAGCAATTAACAGCTAACTTATCTCTCATTTTGTATCTGAACAAAGTCAACACAGCTGACACGACATTCATCAATGCACGAATAATTAAACATTCTTACTTTGTGTGATTAGTGGCTCCAACTGCTAAGGTGAACTGACCTCATTCACTCTAATCTCTTCTTAGACCTATTTGCCAGAATCACCATTCCACATTTTCTGTCCTACAAATTTCCAGTCTATTTACCAGCTCAGAGTTCTCTTTCCACGACATGCTGGACGTACACTCTAATCTATAGCTCACTGTTAGGTTCACCACTGTCAGTTGAACACAGAATCTAAGATGAATCACCAGTGCAATGCAAAGGTACTACATGGAATTGACAGCACAGAAACAAAGTGTTCAGCCCAACCAGTATCTGCTGGTGTCTATGATGCAGGTGAATCTCAATATTTGTTAAAAGGACAAGAAGTTTATACTTTCTGTCTTGCACTTGTCAGACCTACAACGCAAGTAACAAACTTAGATAAAGGCCATCATTTTAGGCAGCATAAGTAGAGAGTGCTGATTGGTTCCCTGCCTAACTATCTGCTTAGTCTGAGAATTACAGCTGACATGTGATCAGAGGTAATGGGATTCTGCAGCATCTGCAGTTCTGAGATAACAAAGTGTGAAGCTGGATGCACACAGCAGGCCAAGCAGCATCTCTGGAGCACAAAAGCTGATGTTTCGGGCCTAGACCCTTCATCAGAGAGGATGAAGGGTCTAGGCTCGAAACATCAGCTTTAGTACTCCTGAGATGCTGCTTGGCTTGCTGTGTTCATCCAGCTTCACACTTTGTTATCTACAGCTGACATGAACTGTTCCTGCCACATCTCTGTACCAAATGATGGCGCTAATAATCAGCAACAATTCTTCATGAACAAAATGGTGCCCCCGGTCTGTATCGCCTATCATAGTTCTGATGACTGCAAGATGAAAAGCTTTAACAATTTGCCTCCTTTTTATCAACCGTCTCCTCACCTCCAGCTGTCTTACTTCAGCCCAGCTTTCCATTCCTTTGTCTGTCATAAACTCATCCAAGCTTCCTGTGAAAACCTATCAGTCTTAAACTTGACCCGATGAAGTGTATCCCAGGACATTGTGGGAGGCTAGGGAAGAAATTATGGGGCACCTAGCCGAGGTATCTATACCCTTGACAGCCAGGGTAGTGCTCAAAGATTGGAGAGTGGCGAATGTTATGCCATTATTTGAAAAAGGCTGCAAGGAAATGCTAGGGAACTACAGGCTCGTGATCCTTATGTCCATAGTGGAGAGGTTGTTAGAGGGTATACAGGATCTACAGGCATTTGGAGCTGCAAAGACTTATTTGGGAAAGTCAGCTTGGCTTTGTGCATGGGAAATTGTGCACATGAATTGTGTCACAATAGGAGATAGAGGATCATAATACAGGATTATTTTTCAGACTGGACACCTGTGACCAATAGTGTGCCACAGGGATCGGTGCTCGGTCTACTGATATTTGTGATTACTTTGTAAATGATTTGGATGAGAATTTTGCAGGCATGGTTAGTACATTTTCAGATGACACCAAGATTGGTGATATAGTGGACAGGAAGAAGGATATCAGGGAATTCAGCAAGATCTCGAGCAACTAGGCCAGTAGGCTGAAGAATGGCAGACGGAGTTCAATTTAGATAAATGCAAGGTGTTGCATTTTGGTAAAGCAAACCATGGTAGGAGTTACACAGTCACTGGTAGGGCCCTGGAGAGTGTTATAGAACAAAGAGATCTAGGGGTACAGGTGCATAACACTTGGAAAACGGAGTTGCAGATGGACAGGTCGGTGAAGCAGGCTTTTGGCATGCTAGCTTTCATCGGTCAACGCATTGAGTAGAAGACATGGAATGTCTTTTTGTAGCTATATAAGATGTTAATGAGGCCACATTTGGAATACTGGGTACAGTTCTCGTTGCTCTACTATAGGAAGAATATTTTAAACTGGAAAGTGTGCAGAAAAGATTTACTTGGATGCTACCAGGACTGCAAGGTTTGTGTTATAAGGAAAGATTGGATAGGCTGGGACTGTTTTTCCTGGAGTGTAGGAGACGGAAGAGCGACCTTATAGAGGCATAGAAAAAGTAGATTGTGAACAGCTTTTCCCTGTGGTAGGGGAGCCTAAAAGTGGACGACATAGATTTAAGGCGTCCAGAGGGGCTATTACTTCACAAAGAGGGTGACGACTATCTGGAACGGGCTAACAGAGGTAATGGTGGAAATAAGTACAATTTTGTCATTTAAAAAACATTTAGACAGGGACACGGATGGTATAGATATGAAGGGATATTGACTAAACCGAGGCAAATGGGACGAGTTTAAATTGAGAAAACTTGGTGGTATGGACATGTTGGGCTGAAGGGCTTGTTTTCAAACTGCAGATTTCTATGACCCTAGACAGGATTTTAGGTTTCATTAACAGGGGCATAGAGTACAGGGGTGGGGAGGTTATAATTAACTTATACAGGCACAGCTCAAACCTCAGTTGGAAAATTGTGGACTGGGCACCACACTGTAGGAATGATCCCAATACATTGGACAGTGCGCAAGAGATTTATGAAAATGGTACCAGCAATGAGAAACCTTAGTTATGAGGATAGATTGGAGAAGTTGGGATGTTTTATTTTGGAGAGAAGACTAAGATGAGATTTGTTACACATTTTCAAAATTGTAAACCGATCAAGGATGAGAAAGGACAGATCTGAAGTGACTTACAAAACATACAAACATGAGGTGAAATTTTCTTTTTGGTTACACGTAGTTAGGCTACGGAATGCACTGCCTGGAAGTGTGGTGGAGTCAATTTCAATTGAGATAATCAAGACGGCATTAGCTGATTGTTTAAATAGATATAATGCACAGAGTTATGGGGAAAAGGCAGGAAATCAAAATGCCAAGAGAGCTGGAGTCGATTCGATAGGGGTGAATGGCCCCACTGTCACAATTCCATGATTCCATCCCTGTGACCCTCACCAGCCCTACAATAGCCAGAGACGTCTTTGCTTAGCTAATCCTAGCATCTTGCACATTCATGAATTTTTGCAAATCTTTTTGACCAAAATTTTGATCATCAATCCACATGTTAATCTTCATGTCTAGTTTTGTCTGGTCACACCACTGTAAAGTCCCTCGTGCTGTTTTACTGTATTAAAGGTGCGATATAAATACAACACTTCATTGTTAGGTCCGACTATTTACTTAAGTTACAACCAACATCTCTGAAAGAGGATCTGGTCATTATCTTACAACTGGCCTGTGGAACCTTTCTGTGCTCTAGTTCGCTACTGCATTTCCTGTATAAAGGAAAATGAGAGCAGAGATTGGGATATACACAATACAACAAAGCAAGGGAATCCACAAATCCACAAACCTGCCTGCCCTGGTCGACCCATCGTCTCAGCCTGCTCCTGCCCCACTGAACTCATCTCCACCTATCTGGACTCCATTTTCTCCCCTTTGGTCCAGGAACTCCCCTCCTACGTCCGTGACACCACCCACGCCCTCCACCTCCTCCAGGACTTCCAATTCCCTGGCCCCCAACACCTCATATTCACCATGGACGTCCAGTCCCTATACACCTGCATTCCGCATGCAGATGGCCTCAAGGCCCTCCATTTCTTCCTGTCCCGCAGGCCCAACCAGTCCCCCTCCACCGACACCCTCATCCACCTAGCCGAACTCGTCCTCACCCTCAACAACTTCTCTTTCAATTCCTCCCACTTCCCACAGACTAAGGGGGTGGCCATGGGCACCCGCATGGGCCCCAGCTATGCCTGCCTCTTTGTAGGTTACATGGAACAGTCCCTCTTCCGCACCTACACAGGCCCCAAACCCCACCTCTTCCTCCGGTACATTGATGACTGTATCGGCGCCGCCTCTTGCTCCCCAGAGGAGCTCGAACAGATCATCCACTTCACCAACACCTTCCACCCCAACCTTCAGTTCACCTGGGCCATCTCCAGCACATCCCTCACCTTCCTGGACCTCTCAGTCTCCATCTCAGGCAACCAGCTTGTAACTGATGTCCATTTCAAGCCCACCGACTCCCACAGCTACCTAGAATACACCTCCTCCCACCCACCCTCCTGCAAAAATTCCATCCCCTATTCCCAATTCCTCCGCCTCCGCCGCATCTGCTCCCACGACAAGACATTCCACTCCCGCACATCCCAGATGTCCAAGTTCTTCAAGGACCGCAACTTTCCCCCCACAGTGATCGAGAACGTCCTTGACCGCGTCTCCCGTATTTCCCGCAACACAACCCTCACACCCCGCCCCCGCCACAACCGCCCAAACAGGATCCCCCTCGTTCTCACACACCACCCTACCAACCTCCGGATACAACGCATCATCCTCCGACACTTCCGCCATTTACAATCCGACCCCACCACCCAAGACATTTTTCCATCCCCACCCTTGTCTGCTTTCCGGAGAGACCACTCTCTCCGTGACTCCCTTGTTCGCTCCACACTGCCCTCCAACCCCACCACACCCGGCAGGAAATGCTACACTTGCCCCCACACCTCCTCCCTCACCCCTATCCCAGGCCCCAAGATGACTTTCCACATTAAGCAGAGGTTCACCTGCACATCTGCCAATGTGGTATACTGTATCCACTGTACCCGGTGTGGCTTCCTCTACATTGGGGAAACCAAGCGGAGGCTTGGAGACCGCTTTGCAGAACACCTCCGCTCAGTTCGCAACAAACAACTGCATCTCCCAGTCGCAAACCATTTCCACTCCCCCTCCCATTCTTTAGATGACATGTCCATCATGGGCCTCCTGCAGTGCCACAATGATGCCACCCGAAGGTTGCAGGAACAGCAAGTCATATTCCGCCTGGGAACCCTGCAGCCTAATGGTATCAATGTGGACTTCACCAGTTTCAAAATCTCCCCTTCCCCAACTGCATCCCTAAACCAGCCCAGTTCGTCCCCTCCCCCCAATGCACCACACAACCAGCCCAGCTCTTCCCCCCAACCCACTGCATCCCAAAACCAGTCCAACCTGTCTCTGCCTCCCTAACCGGTTCTTCCTCTCACCCATCCCTTCCTCCCACCCCAAGCCGCACCCCCATCTACCTACTAACCTCATCCCACCTCCTTGACCTGTCTGTCTTCCCTGGACTGACCTATCCCCTCCCTATACTCTCTCCACCTATCTTCTTTTCTCTCCATCTTCGGTCCGCCTCCCCCTCTCTCCCTATTTATTCCAGTTCCCTTTCCCCATCCCCCTCTCTGATGAAGGGTCGAGGCCCGAAATGTCAGCTTTTGTGCTCCTGAGATGCTGCTTGGCCTGCTGTGTTCATCCAGCCTCACATTTTATTTTCAAAGCAAGGGAATAAATTGATTTGATTTAGTTTTATTTATTGTAGTCATGTGTACCTAAGTACAATGAAAAGCTTTGTTTGCCATCAGTATAGGCATCTTACTGGGTGTTTAGACAGAGTGAGGCATTCAGGTTACACTGCACAGGTGTCTGAAGCAAGAGCAACATTAACAACATCAACATTATTTGAAGTTAGAGAGCCCATTCTTCAGTCTAATAATGGCAGGGAAGAAGCTGTTCTTGAACATGTTGATATGTGTGTTCGAGCTTCTGTATCTTCTGCCCAACAGGAGACGTTGTAGGAGAGGCGAGGAAGGGGTCTTTGATGTTGGCCGCCTTTCCGTGGCAACGAGAAGTGTAAATGGAGTCCATGGATGGGAGCTTGGTTTCCGTGATGGTCTGGGCTGCGCACATAACCTTATGTTACCGAGTAGAGCAGTGGCCATGCCAGGCTGTTATGCACCCAGATGGTATGCTTTCTATGGTGCATCTGTAAAAGTTGGTGAGGATGGACATACCAAATTTCCTGAGCTGCCTGAGGAATAAGAGGCATTGTTGTGCCTTCTTGACCGTTGCATCTACGTGGGACGTCCAGGACAGACTGTCGGTTATCGTCATTTTGAGGAACTTGTCACTCTCAACCCCAGTTCTGTTGGTGTAGATGGGGCTCTTGTCCTTTCTTTCTGAAGTCAATGATCAGTTCTTCTGTTTTGCCAACATTCAGAGGTTGTTACCAGTCCACCACGACGCAGAGCCCTGTTTCATCTTTCTGTATTCTGACTCATCGTTATTTGGTATCTGTCCTACGGTGGTGCTGTCAGCAAACTTGCAGATGGCATTCATTCAGAATTTGGCTATACAGTCGTGGGTGTACAGGGAGTATAGTGGAGGAAGTCAAGCAAACAAGAGAAGTAGCCATCAAGAAGGAAACAGGACAAAAGCCTGTCAACTTAACTGCAGAACTAGGAACGCTGAAATTAATGCTTAACCATCAACGTCAGTGTGACTGGTATCATTAGGAAAATGAAGAGTAGACTGGATTTCAACCAGTTGAGGCTAAAAAATTTTCTGTTGGTCCTGTAGGCAATGTCCACACTACAAGGGAAGCTTGTTCTTGACAAGCTGAAGAATGGTAGTGAGGGAGATGGGGAAAAGGGTGGGCGAAATGACACATCCATGGCTGACCCATTTTCACCTCAAAGCATTCTATCATATTACCATAGTGAAGACCACTGCTGACAACTTGTTGTGGAGGAGACAGAGGATGTTGATGAATTGCACTGGATAGCCAGTTTTAATGGGATCTTTCATAGCACCTACTGACTGGCTGAGTCAAAAGCCTGAAGAAGGGTCACTGGTTCACTTGTTGCCTGCTATATGCATTTGCACTTCTTAACTGCATTAATCTGGACAAAACAGCAGGTTGGCAAAACAATTTCAAGCTCTTATCAACTTTGGCTCTGTAATCATTTGGAGTTTTTATTTTTCTTTTGCCCTCTTTTTCTTTCCATTGCCGTCATTTCAGCATCTTGACTTGATATTGTGGTTTATTTCAGGAATGTGTGACGTGCAGAACCCTAGGAGCAGACTGATATCATATCATTTACTGACTATACTTTAAAGAACTACATCATTGGGTGCAAAATGTTTGATACATCCATTGATGATGGCACAGCAGTAGATGTTGTCTTCATGGACTTTAGTAAAACCTTTGACAAGGTTCTGCATGATTAGTAAAGCTATATCACATGGGATTCAGGGAGAGCTTGCCAAGAGGAAGTGGTGGATGCAGGTACAATTACAACATTTAGAAGACATTTCGATAGGTATTTGAATAGGAAAGGTTTACAGGGTATGGGCCAAATGCAGGCAAGTGGAACCAGTTAAGTTTGGGAAAGTTGTTTGGCAATGGATGAGGTGTACTGTTTTCATGCTGCATGACTCTGACCTGGAACAATAACGCTCCTTTCTCTGCGAAGATGGTGCCAGGCCTGTTCAGTTTCTTCTGCAATTTATTTCTCTATTGAAGAAAAAATTGACAGCACTTGTCAGGCATAAATTCCCAGTGGTCAGTCAGTCGCGGATTGGTACAACTCGAGGATAAATTTGTGTTCAAAAACAGTGCTAAATTTAAAAAGGTGCAGTTACTGATTTAAGGGGTGACCAGACCTGTGTTCTCATTACGCTAATAGAGGAAACTGACACATCAGCACCACTGTTTCTCTCTCACTTGCACACCTTTCAGCTGGAGGTTTAGCACCTATCCAGCACTGGCAAAGTCCTGGTTCACCTCCCGGAATGTTCTCTCTGCTGGTTTCCTGGAATTCGTAATAATGAAGCATTTTGCTCACACACTATAATAGAAAAGCAAATGCTTACAGTGATTGAAAGTTTTCTGGATGGACTGTATGAACAGCTTTCAACAGAATGCTCCAATTAAAACTTCCTGACCTGAGTATGAGATCAGGACCATCAGATAAACTCTGAATCAAAATAGAACAGTATTACAGTTTGAAGTTTAAAAAACAAGTTTATTCAAAAAAGATACAAAATATCCGGAAAATATCGTGGAGATGGTTTAAGGAACAGTTGTTGGGAGTGATGAGTAAATATGTCCCTCTGAGACAGGCAAGACGGGGTAAGATAAAGGAACCTTGGATGACGAGAGCGGTGGAGCTTCTAGTGAAAAGGAAGAAGGTAGCTTACATAAGGTGGAGGAAGCTAGGGTCAAGTTCAGCTAGAGAGGATTACATGCAGGCAAGGAAGGAGCTCAAAAATGGTCTGAGGAGAGCCAGGAGGGGGCACGAGAAAGGCTTGGCAGAAGGAATCCGGGAAAACACAAAGGCATTTTACACTTACGTGAGGAATAAGAGAATGGTCAAAGAAAGAGTAGGGCCGATCAGGGATAGCATAGGGAACTTGTGTGTGGAGCCTGAGGAGGTAGGGGAAGCCCTAAATGAGTTTTTTGCTTCTGTCTTTACGAAAGAAACGACCTGTGTAGTGAATGAAACCTTTGAAGAGCAGGTGTGCATGCTGGAATGGATAGAGATAGAGGAAGCTGATGTACTGAAAATTTTGTCAAACATTAAGATTGACAAGTCGCCAGGCCCGGATCAGATTTGTCCTCGGCTGCTTTGGGAAGCGAGAAATGCAATTGCTTCGCCACTTGCGAAGATCTTTGCATCCTCGCTCTCCACTGGAGTCGTACCTGAGGACTGGAGAGAGGCAAATGTAATTCCTCTCTTCAAGAAAGGAAATAGGGAAATCCCCGGCAATTATAGACCGGTAAGTCTCTCGTCTGTCGTCTGCAAGGTGTTAGAAAGGATTCTGAGGGATAAGATTTATGACCATCTGGAAGAGCATGGCTTGATCAAATACAGTCAACACGGCTTTGTGAGGGGTAGGTCATGCCTTACAAACCTTATCGAGTTTTTTGAGGATGTGACTAGTAAGGTTGATGAGGGTCAAGCTGTGGATGTGGTGTATATGGACTTCAGTAAGGCATTTGATAAGGTTCCCCATGGAAGGCTCATTCAGAAGGTCAGGAGGAATGGGATACAGGGGAACTTAGCTGCTTGGATACAGAATTGGCTGGCCAACAGAAGACAGCGAGTGGTAGTAGAAGGAAAATATTCTGCCTGGAAGTCAGTGGTGAGTGGGGTTCCACAGGGCTCTGTCCTTGGGCCTCTACTGTTTGTAATTTTTATTAATGACTTGGACGAGGGAATTGAAGGATGGGTCAGCAAGTTTGCAGACGACACAAAGGTCGGAGGTGTCGTTGACAGTGTAGAGGGCTGTTGTAGGCTGCAGCGGGACATTGACAGGATGCAGAGATGGGCTGAGAGGTGGCAGATGGAGTTCAACCTGGATAAATGCGAGGTGATGCATTTTGGAAGGTCGAATTTGAAAACTGAGTACAGGATTAAGGATAGGATTCTTGGCAGCGTGGAGGAACAGAGGGATCTTGGTGTGCAGATACATAGATCCCTTAAAATGGCCACCCAAGTGGACAGGGTTGTTAAGAAAGCATATGGTGTTTTGGCTTTCATTAACAGGGGGATTGAGTTTAAGAGTCGTGAGATCTTGTTGCAGCTCTATAAAACTTTGGTTAGACCGCACTTGGAATACTGCGTCCAGTTCTGGGCGCCCTATTATAGGAAAGATGTGGATGCTTTGGAGAGGGTTCAGAGGAGGTTTACCAGGATGCTGCCTGGACTGGAGGGCTTATCTTATGAAGAGAGGTTGACTGAGCTCGGTCTCTTTTCATTGGAGAAAAGGAGGAGGAGAGGTGACCTAATTGAGGTATACAAGATAATGAGAGGCATAGATAGAGTCGATAGCCAGAGACTATTTCCCAGGGCAGAAATGGCTAGCACGAGGGGTCATAGTTTTAAGCTGGTTGGTGGAAAGTATAGAGGGGATGTCAGAGGCAGGTTCTTTACGCAGAGAGTTGTGAGAGCATGGAATGCGTTGCCAGCAGCAGTTGTGGAAGCAAGGTCATTGGGGTCATTTAAGAGACTGCTGGACATGCATATGGTCACAGAAATTTGAGGGTGCATCCATGAGGATCAATGGTCGGCACAACATTGTGGGCTGAAGGGCCTGTTCTGTGCTGTACTGTTCTATGTTCTATGTTCTATGTTCTATCATATTGATGTAGGAGGTCATTCATCCCATTGTATTCTACCCATTCAGAGAAAATATACCTCCACTTATAACACGCTCAATTGTTTCTTAAAACATCCAAGGTCTTTGCATCCACTATCTGGTCTGGAAATTCACTTCAGATATTCATCATTTTCTTTGTCTGAAACATTTTCCTAAGGGTCCAAGTTTTGTCTTTACTTGTTTAGATCTTCTGCCTGTATTTTATCGAAGCAATATCTTGCATTTGGCTTTTTCTGTGCTGTGTGTTGTCTTATGTGCTTGTCATCAGACGCCTATTTCTGGGCTGAGAATTCCAAATTTTTCTGGCCTTGCTGTTCACTCTACAGCCTCCCAATGCTAGGGATCCACATTTACCCCTCACGTGACACCAACACAACAGATTAACACTCCCTAACTACACTCACCTTTACTTGCTTCATTCCCACCTCCTTGACCTGTCCGTCTTCTCTCTACCTATCTGCTTCACTATTCACCTTCAATCATTTCCTCCCCCTTTCTCTAATTTATTTCAGAGCCCCCTTCCCCTCCCCCATTTTTGAAGAAGGGTCCAGACCCGAAATGCCAGCTTTCCTGCTCCTCTAATGCTGCCTGACCTGCTGTGTTCATCTAGCTCCGCACCTTGTTATCTCAGACTCCAGCATCGGCAGTGCCTACTATCTCAGATTAACATCTGTGATGCAGCTTTTTCTGGGGCGTTGTTGCACTGCCACAAAGCCAACTTCTCGATGAACTGTGTGCCTATCTGCTTGTCCAGGGGAAGAAGAGCAATAGAGTTCTCCTCAATAACATTCACCACTCAAAAAATGCAACTGAAACAGATTAACATCACTGAATTTGGAATCTTGCCTTGTGCAAATCAGCTGCTGCTTTTCCTACACTGCATCAGCGGCTTTTAAAAAAAGCACCATACAAATCCTACCTTTTCTTCTTGTAGCTCCTGACAAAAGTACCCAGAGCAAGCACACAAGTGCTCATGTTTAGAACATGTCCTACCAGTGAGGACCATACTTATCAGCTACACACACCATGGAGTCATGGGCTACCCACTTGCCATTCAGGCCTATGTTCAGCCAATATGTGGCGGCACCCAGCCAGTGTTTTTAAGGTACCTACGTCACAACATCAGATCAATATCCATGTCCTCAGTGTAGATCATTTCAGGATCCTGAAACTCATCACCCAGCTTCTTCCACCAGGGCCCCCATGTGTGCTGTAGCATGGTGTTGTGGGACTGCCTTGCCTTGGCTGTAATAGGTCCGGACCTGCTACTGAACACCTCCACATCCATCTCTGTGGCCTCCTTCAAACCTGGAGCATCTACGTACAAAATGACAGAAAGAAGAAGCCAGTAATAAAAAAAAACAAGAATAGCCAGTGACTCCGTAAGGTAATGACTTGAATTGGTAACATACGTGAATATTAGAACATCAGAACAGAAGATGCCGTATACACATTGCAGACACATCAATGCAAGGCCAAGAAAAGGCCTTAGATTTTGGTTGAACGTTGTCTCAGTCAAATACAGGAAATCCCTTAAATATTATCTTTGATATTAATGTAATCTGATGGTTGGCTTATGCACTTTAAATAAAAAGTTTCAACTACCGGGAGCTCTGGATGGGAGGATGTTTGAGCCCCAGTCACAGGGCCGGAGGCTCAAACTTTGGACTTCACTGTCATTCAAGCTTATTCACTTGGATGTGTGCCTTTTGACAGGTCTCCTCCAGCTAGATAAAGACCTATTCATTGAATCATACAGTGCTTGACTGTTAAGCTCAGTGAGTTATTCAAATAACTAGCACTGCAAATACATTCTTCTCTTCCACATGTTCTTTTAATCTCTGATTTGAGAGGTCTCTCAGGAGAACTGACCTGTAATCTCTTGAAAGTCCATTTATTGATCGATAGCAGAAGCAAAGGAGTAATGTCATTGGACTACTAATCCAGAACACCGGGCTAATGTTCTAGAGACATGGGTTCGAATTCCACCATGGCAGATGCTGAAATTTGAATTCATTACAAATCTTGAATGAAAAGCTAGCCTTATCAACCACTATTGATTGTTGTAAAAACCACTCTGGTTCACTAATGTCCATTTCTTTCATTCATTCATTAATGGTATGTTTGCATTGCTGGCTAGGCCAGCATTTTTTGGCTGCCCATCCCAATTACCCACAGAGCAGTCAAAAGACAACCACATTGCTGTGGGTGTGGAGGCACCTGCAGGCCAGATCAGATAAGCATGGCAGATTTCCTTCTCTAAAGGACATTAAGGATCCAAATGCATTTTTCCAACAATCAGTAATGATTTCATGGTCATCATTAGACCCCTAATTCCAGATTTTTAAAATTTGATTTGGATTCCATCATCTGCCTGACTGGAACATTACTTCGGACCCTGGATTAATATCAATGATAATACCACAAGCACTTTCCCCTTTAGGGAAGGAAACCTGCTGTCCTTACCTCATCTGACGTATACGTGACTCCATTTGGTGATGCTAAACTGCCCTCTGGATAATTAGGATCGGGCAATCACTGCTAGCCATCTCATGAATAAATTGTTAAAAAAGGATGTTCCACGTGTCACTGAGGTAACATGCAGGAAGTCAAGTTCCACTATTCCTAAAATCATCACAAAAGTTAAGCTTTTGAAAGAAATATGCAAAATCCCAAAGCGATAGGGTTAGGGTCTTCAGACTCAGATTGACAGAAAGTATGGACCAGGTATTTGTAGAAGCATAGAATGTAGGAGCAGCAGTAGATCATTCAGCCCTTTGAGCCTGCTCCACGATACTATATGATCATGGCTGATCATCCAACTCAGTACTCTGTTCACACTTTCTCGCTGGGTCTTTTGATCCCTTTAGTCTTAAGAACTATATCTACACCTTTCTTGAAAGTCTTCCATGTTTTGGCCTCAACAGTTTTCTGTTGCAGAGAATTCCACAGGCTCACCACTCTCTGGTTGAAGAAATTTCCCACCTCTGTCCTTCATCCTCAATCTGTCACCCCTGGTTCTGGACTCCCTGACCACAGAACACCCTTCTTACATCTATCCTATTTAGTACTGTTAGAATGTATTTCACAATAAATCACTGTTTATTACAGGTCATCAGAATCTAGGTCCAAGTAAACAATTAAAGTAAATTAAATAAAGTCTAAACCCTTTGAAAGTTCTCCCTACACACAGACAGGTCTAGGCCTGAAACGTCAACTTTTATGCTCCTAAGATGCTGCTTGGCCTGCTGTGTTCATCCAGCCCCCACTTTGTTGTCTTGGATTCTCCAGCATCTGCAGTGCTCATTATCTCTGAACACAGGCAGCCATAAACAGGAGAAAACAACACATGGGTGTTAGCAATTCCGAGAAAACAGTTCGGTGGACATTTTTCATCTGTTGGGATGGTTCACCCATACGTTTCTCCTCTGTATTCCTATTTTTGAATGCAATAGGCACAGGATGGCTGTTTCACTTATGAAAAGTCTCTGATTTATCCGATTCAAAATTGCAATGGGAAGCATCGGTTGAAAGAAGGTAAGCTGGTTTTCTCAGGTTTAAAGGGTATTACTGCAGAGAACTGAGAACGTGAAAGAGAGAGCATGACAGCGAGACAGGGTGCGAGAGCGAGAGAGAGTGAGCACAAGAGAGAGAATATTTTGGCTCCTGCAGATCTGCCAGTTTCCTTTCTGCCCTGAGTAGTTTCCCCTGTGTCTGGCTCACAGCCTAACCTGTTCAGCTAACTGATAACTAATTACCTTGTAGAGGACCAAAGTCATTGATAATTGGTACCCTGTCCACAATCCAATCAGCTTCACTTGTGAACAAACCAGATTCTTTTGACCTTCTGGAACCTTCTTCCGTCCATTCGTCCCTCTGACTCGATCCCTTCTCCTAATCACACCTCTTGTTGGGTATATACCATACCTTCTGACCTTCTGTTCTCTGTAGCTAAACAATCTGTACTCAGCAAAGGACTTAGTTTTATCATTTATGCTCCCACCTCTACAAATTTCCAGCATGACATGACTTTGAATTTTTCTTCTTTCGCCATCACCTCCGAGTCCATGGGATGGGAATCTCCCCCCTCCTACAGACCTCTTCACCTGCCTCCAACACTCTCCCTCCACCTGGGACCCTTCCCTCTGGTCTCTCACCTGCGCTCGACCTGTCCATTCATAACATGACATCAGTTGCCTTAATTTCTTTTCTCCCCTCACCCATTCTAATCTATCACCCTTTGAAATGACTGCATCCTGTGCTCTCAGATCCAACCCCGACTCTAAACCTGCTGACAAGGGTGCTATTGCCTGGCACACTGACCTCTACATTGTGGAAGGTGAGTTCCGGCACTCAGGTATCTTCTTTCTCCCACTGGACACTGAACATCAGCTTTTGTTTTCACAGCTGGCAATCTCTCCCCCACAACATCTCACCTCATCGTCTCCAACCCAGTACATCCTGTTTCTCCCTGCTTGACAAAATCCACAAGCAGGACTGCCTGGGAAAATCTGTTGTTTCAGCCTTTTCCTGCCTTTATGGAGCTTGTTTTGTCCTACCTTGACTCAATATTTTTCCTTTCTTTGTCCAGTCCATTCCCACTTACATCCACTGTCCTTTTGACGATTTACATTGCTTTCAAATTTTCCAATTTGCAAACGCACCAGCCACCTCCTCTTCATCGTGGACATTCAATCCCTCCACACATCAGGATGGTCTGAGGCCTCTCCACTTCTTCCTTGGAAGAAGATCTGAACCGCATCCACCAATACCCTCCACTGCCTCACTTTGAACAACTTCTCTTTTAACTTCTCTTGAGGTCAACGTTCTGGCTATAGGTACCTGCAGTTATAGCTATCTCTTTGTGGGACATGTGGAACACTCCTTGTTCCAGTTCTACTCTTGTCCCTCCCACAATTCTTTCTCATGTATACTGATGCAATCATTGGTGCTGCTTCCCTCTCTTATCTGGACTGGGAAAAAATCCTCTCTCACTTCCTCTGGTCCATCTCGGACTCCTCCTTTCCCTTCCTTGACATTTCTGGGGATAGGTTAGCCACCAATATCCATTACAAATCCAATGACTCCCACATTTACCTTGACTATATATCCTCACACCCTGCTTTCTCTAAAGACTCTATTCTATTCTTCCAATTTCACTGTCTCTGTCGTATCTCTTCTTACAATACCACCTTTCATTTGGGGCGGGGGGGGGCGGAAATCGGATTACCTCAGACATATTTGCATTTTTCCTCAATCCCATTACCATGGTTGATAGGGCTCTTCGTGATTTCCCACCCATTTCCCAGACTTCTGCCTTCAACCCCTTCCCTTGAACAAAGCAATGATTGGTCTCCCATGGCCTTCACTTTCCACCTCACCAGTCTCCATGTTCAAAGGATCATAGCTGCCATTTCTGCCACCTCAAACAGGATGACAGCGCCAGGCACAAATGCCCCTCCCCTCCCTGATCAGCATTTCACAGGGACTTTTATCTCCTGGACAATTTCCCTTCTACTTCTGACACGTCCCCACACCCCAATATTACGTTCCCATGGATACTGTTGAAGGTGTAACACTTATCCATTTACTTACTCTCTCCTCACTACCCAAGGCCCCTGACACACCTCCCAGGTGGAGCAATGACTTACCTGCACTTCATTCAATCTAGTACTCCAAATGTGATTGCCCAATACTGAAGAGAAGAAAAGCAGACCGGGTGACCGTTTTGTTCTGTCATAACTATGATTCCGAGCTTCCAATTACCTGCCACTTCAATACACCATTATGTTCCCTGGCCAACATTTCTGTCTCAAGTCTGCTCCAGTGAAGATCAACACAAGCTGGATGAACAACAGCTCACATTCCGCTGAGGTACTTTACAGACCTCCGGATTCAACATTGAGTTTAATAAGTCAAGCACGTGAACACTGCTCCATATTTGTTACCCACACCTGCACACACAGGTCCTGTTCTGTATGGGTTTTCCACTCTCAATTATTCACATTTCCCAGTTGTACCTATTCAGCGAAAGAACTGTGGATGCTGTAAATCAAAAACAAAAACAAAAGTGGCTGGAAAGTGCAGCAGGTTTGGCGGCAAGTGTGGGGAGGAATCAGAGTTAATAATGGGTCATGTGACCCTTCCTCAGAACCCATTCAACATTTGTCTCTCCCCTGGCTTGTCATCAGCAATCCTTTTGTTTGCTTCTCCTCTCTCTTGAGTCTCCATCTTTTTGATTCACTCCTTTCCCCCATCTTCCCCATTTATGAGCATAAATAACACCACTTCCTAGCTGTTTTTAATTCTGATGAAGGGCCATTGGACTCAAAATGATAGCTATTCTTTTCTCAACAGATACTAGTATACCTGCTGAGTTTCTCCAGCCTTTTTTTGTTTCAATTTCCCAACTCTAGTTTGCCTACACATTGCTGAATCCCACAGCTATAGAAACAGGATTCACACAAGGTATCAAATTTCTTGCTTTCAAAACATGCAGCATCTTTGTAAATGCCAGGGTTTCAAAATTGTTAGGTCTTGTTTGATTACACATTTTTAAAATACATAAAAATAAGGAGATGCAGTCTTTATAGTGTACAATGTGTGCATTGTGAAAGGATGGCAATGACATCCTTAGCTTCTATGCCTTCCTGCTTAAAGGTTTAATAAGCAGTCAACAAGTTGACTTACTCATCAGTAGCTCAATGTCTGTGCTGATTTGGGCAAGCAGTGCCTCCTGCCGCTGCTCCGACTTCCGCTCCAAGTTTCTCTTCATGAGGTACTGGCCCAACATCTCCTGAGCCTGGGAATGTCGCTCTTTTGTTGTCTCCTCGGACACTTGAGGAACCTGAGGGGAATAATGGGTTAAAATGCTACATTCATTACTGGCTGCCATATCTTAGAGTCAAATATGCATAGTGGAGGCTGCTTTTGTTATGATCTTTGGATCACATTAACCTGGGGATGGGACTGTGATGGGGCTTCCAGATTTTAGAGGATCTGGGATGCAATGACAGGAGCAAACAATGATGTTGAACCTCAGAGAATATATATGAATCCAATCATTAGTCAACACAAAGCCTGTGCCTAAAGATACACAACTCACAAAGGGATGATTTCATTACAGATAGGTTGGAAATGTAATTATTACACATTACAATAAAAATTTATAAGAAAATGAACAGATCATTTACAAATAAACACCTGATACTGTACTACAATCCACACTGACAAGCATGAAGCTTTCAGATTTCTACGAACCTGAAGTTTTCATTTCCAATAGAGATATATGATCTCAGTCACTAAAATTAAGCTAGCTTTGGAATCATCTAAACTCAGGCCATTTGGGATTAACTAATTTGAAACAGAGTACCTGCATCTTCAGCAAGTTTCCAAGGCTTTTGCATACCACTTTTTTTCAAACACATTGCAAAGTCTGATATTTGTGGCTTTACAAAGGCACTGGCAGCCTGCACTGTGTGTCAGTTATTCAATTACTTCAACTTCTCACAAGGCTATCTCCACTGTAGAATTTTAGTGCTCCATGAAGGGAGTTACTACTATAGGGTTACTAGTCTAACTGGACACACTGGATTTGGGCATATGCAGCAAAGCAAATAAATAGAGAGCACAAAGTGTTCTTCAGATAAGCAATAGATGAGGTTGGAAATCTGTCCAAAATCAGAAAAGCCTCATCTCTGTATTTGGACGTTTCTGTGACTTTGGGGTTTTGTGTTAGATGTTCCATGATCTTTCCAGGACTATAGAATTCATTTACAAATTTCATAACGTTTTCTGGTTTACCATGATCTGTGGGAAGATATTGAAGTGTGAATATGCACTGCTTATTTATTCAGTGTATCGTTTCTGCACCGGCTCTCCAAATGAGCATCATGACTTAGTGCCATTCTCTAAATGTCCGAATGTTGTTTTTATTTAAATAATCATCTAATACCCTCTTGAATGCCTGAACTGAATCCCTCTCCACACTTCCAGGCAGTTCATTCCACACCTAAATCACTTATTGTATGCAGAATCGCTTTCTCACAAACATTTGCTTCTCATGCAAATCACTTTACAACGTTGCCCTGTCACTCTTAATCCTTTTATGACAGGCAAGAGTTTTTACTATCTATGCTATCTAGTTCCCTTAAAGTATTTTGAAAACTTCTATTAAATCACCTTTCAGCTTTCCACTCTCCAAGGAGTGCAGTCTAAACTGCTGCAATTTATCCTCATAACTGAAGTTTATCATTCCTGGAATAACTCTTGGAAATCTCTCCTGCACACTCTTCAACGACCTACTTCTCTCTGACAGCGTGGCATCCTGAACTGCACACAATACTCCAACTGAACACGAGTGAGTAACTTATTCAAATGATGCAACACCTCCTTGTTGCTTCTTCTTTGGCAGTCCCTCAGGAACAAATAGGGCATTGTATAAGGTAATAAAATGTGAGGCTGGATGAACACAGCAGGCCCAGCAGCATCTCAGGAGCACAAAAGCTGACGTTTTGGGCCTAGACCCTTCATCAGAGAGGGGGATGGGGTGAGGGTTCTGGAATAAATAGGGAGAGAGGGGGAGGCGGAACGAAGATGGAGAGAAAAGAAGATAGGTGGAGAGGAGAGTATAGGTGGGGAGGTAGGGAGGGGATAGGTCAGTCCAGGGAAGACGGACAGGTAGGTGGGATGAGGTTAGTAGGTAGGAGATGGAGGTGCAGCCCACAATGATGCCACCCGAAGATTCCTCCCACCCCAAGCCGCACCTCCATCTCCTACCTACTAACCTCATCCCACCTCCTTGACCTGTCCGTCTTCCCTGGACTGACCTATCCCCTCCCTACCTCCCACCTATACTCTCCTCTCCACCTATCTTCTTTTCTCTCCATCTTCGGTCCGCCTCCCCCCTCTCCCTATTTATTCCAGAACCCTCACCCCATCCCCCTCTCTGATGAAGGGTCTAGGCCCGAAACGTCAGCTTTTGTGCTCCTGAGATGCTGCTGGGCCTGCTGTGTTCATCCAGCCTCACATTTTATTATCTTGGATTCTCCAGCATCTGCAGTTCCCATTATCATTGTATAAAGTAGGTGGGTGACAATGAAGGAATGGCAATATATTTCTAAGTCTGGATGGTGAGTGGCTTGGAGGCGAAACTTGTCGACGGTGATGTTCCCATGTATCTGCTGCCCTTGTCCTTTTGGTGGAAGTGGTCATGAACTTGGAAGGTGCTGTCAGAGGATGTTGGGTGAATTTCAACAATACATATTGTAGATAGTACACACTACTGGTACTAAGCATCAGTGGTGGCCAGACTAGATATTTATGGGTGCGTTGCCAATCAAGGCTGCTTTTTTCTGGATAGTGTCATTTTTCTGGATTGAGTGTTGGTGGAGCTGCCCCCATCCAGCTAAGTGGGGAGTATCCACTCTTCCGTGACTCCCTTGTTCGCTCCACACTGCCCTCCAACCCCACCACACCCAGCACCTTCCCCTGCAACCGCAGGAAATGCTACACTTGCCCCCACACCTCCTCCCTCACCCCTATCCCAGGCCCCAAGATGACTTTCAACATTAAGCAGAGGTTCACCTGCACATCTGCCAATGTGGTATACTGCATCCACTGTACCCGGTGTGGCTTCCTCTACATTGGGGAAACCAAGTGGAGGCTTGGGGACCGCTTTGCAGAACACCTCCGCTCAGTTCGCAACAAACAACTGCACCTCCCAGTCGCAAACCATTTCCACTCCCCCTCCCATTCTCTAGATGACATGTCCATCATGGGCCTCCTGCACTGCCACAATGATGCCACCCGAAGGTTGCAGGAACAGCAACTCATATTCCGCTTGGGAACCCTGCAGCCCAATGGTATCAATGTGGACTTCACCAGTTTCAAAATCTCCCCTTCCCCTACTGCATCCCTAAACCAGCCCAGTTCGTCCCCTCCCCCCACTGCACCACACAACCAGTCCAGCTCTTCCCCCCCACCCACTGCATCCCAAAACCAGTCCAACCTGTCTCTGCCTCCCTAACCGGTTCTTCCTCTCACCCATCCCTTCCTCCCACCCCAAGCCGCACCCCCATCTACCTACTAACCTCATCCCACCTCCTTGACCTGTCCGTCTTCCCTGGACTGACCTATCCCCTCCCTACCTCCCAACCTATACTCTCTCCACCTATCTTCTTTACTCTCCATCTTCGGTCCGCCTCCCCCTCTCTCCCTATTTATTCCAGTTCCCTCTCCCCATCCCCCTCTCTGATGAAGGGTCTAGGCCCGAAACGTCAGCTTTTGTGCTCCTGAGATGCTGCTTGGCCTGCTGTGTTCATCCAGCCTCACATTTTATTATCTTAGTATTCCATCAAACTCCTGTCCTGTGCCTTGTAGACGATGGACAGACTTTGGGGAGTTGGCAGGTGAATCACTTGCTGCAGGATTCCTAGCTTCTGACCTGGTCTTGTAGTTACTGTGTTTATGTGGCAAGTCTAGGTGAGTTTCTGGTCATTGGTAAGGACAAGGTCAAATATGTTTTCCCCCTCTTGTTGTGGACTAGCAGCTTTGTCCTTTAGGGCCCAAAAGCTTGAACAGTAGCACTGCTGCCAAGCCACACTTGGTGTCGGACACTGAAATCCCACACCCAGAGTACATTTTGTATCTTTGCTATCCTCAGTGCTTCCTCCAAGCGTTGTACAACATGGAAGAGTACAGATCCATCAGCCGATGGACGACAGTACATGGTAATCAGTCGGATTCCTTGCCTATATTTAACCCAAAGTCATGGGGTATGGAGTCAGCACTGAAGACCCCAAGGCAACTCCTTCCTGACTGTATACCACAGTGCCACCAGTACTGCTGGGTCTGCATTGAGTATTTGTGAGACAGCTCTCCCACTGTTGGCACTAGCCACCAGATGATAGTATGGAAGACACTGCAGGATCGACAGGGCTGTTTCTGCCATGGTCTTTTCCTGTGCCTCAGTCCATCCCAGGTGATCCATTTGGTTTTATTTCTCTGAGGCTTTGTAGCCATTAGTACAACTGAAGGGCTTGCTAGGCCATTTCAGAGGGCAAATGAGAATCAAACACATTGCTGGGATCTGGAGTCACATGTAGACCAGACAGGTAAGGATGGCAGATTTCCTGCCCTGAAGGACATCAGTGAACCAGAGGTGTTTTTCCAACAATCAACAACAGCTTCAGGGACATCATTACATTATTAATTCCTTTTTTTCAAATTACTGAATTCAAATCCCACCATCTGCCATGGCAGGATTCGAACCCCAGTCCCCACAACATTCGCTGAGTTTCTGGAGTAATAATCTAGCAATAATATCACTAGGCCATTGCAACCCCTTCTGGATTTGCTCGTGACTCCTCCATCCCATGAAAGAACTCATTTTGTTTTAGAAGGGTCTGGTTCAACACACTCACTGGATGAAGTTTGGCATATGCATCCACTTTAGCACGCAGTTCGAGTCTCCGTGTGTCGGTGAGACCTGTTGATCCCTGCCAGAGCATGATGCGCATTCTCAGGTTTTGACGCTTTTTTAAGAATTTCAAGACCTGCAGTCAGAAAAACCAATCATAAAGCTCTTCTGAAATTCGACTACTACAATCATAAAACTAATGTCCCTTTCTCAATCAATGGCAATTCAAGATAATCCTTATATTCCCAGACAAGGAATTTGGTATTTGAATTAGGAATTCTGTACAATTCTCACAGAGAATTCCTTCACTATCACAAAGTAGGATTCTCACTTATGAATGACACCTCCACAGTTGTTTGTAAAATGCCAAATATATGCTATGTGGTAGACTTTTATCAACACATGCACATAAATCGTGATCAGAGATATTGGGAACTGCAGATGCTGGAGAATCCAAGATAACAAAGTGTGAAGCTGGATGAACACAGCAGGCCAGGCAGCATCTTGGGAGCACAAAAGCTGATGTTTCGAGCCTAGACACTTCATCAGACAGAGGGGGATGGGGAGAGGGTTCTGAAATAAATAGGGAGAGAGGGGGAGGCGGATCGAAGATGGATAGACGAGAAGATAGGTGGAGAGGAGAGTATAGATGGGGAGGTAGGGAGAGGATAGGACAGTCCGGGGAGGACGGACAGGTCAAGGAGGTGGGATGAGGTTACTAGGTGGGAAATGGAGGTGCGGCTTGAGGTGGGAGGAGGGGACAGGTGAGAGGAAACACAGGTTAGGGAGGTGGGGACAAGCTAGGCCGGTTTTGGGATGCAGTGGGGGAAGGGGAGATTTTGAAGCTTGTGAAGTCCACATTGATACCACTGGGCTGCAGGGTTCCCAAGCAGAATATGAGTTGCTGTTCCTGCAACCTTCGGGTGGCATCATTGTGGCACTGCAGGAGACCCAGGATGGACATGTTGACTAAGGAATAGGAGGGGGAGATAAAATGGTTCGCGACTGAGAGGTGCAGTTGTTTATTGCGAACCGAGCGGAGGTGTTCTGCAAAGTGGTCCCCAAGCCTCCGCTTGGTTTCCCCAATGTAGAGGAAGCCACAACGGTTACAGTGGATGCAGTATGCCACATTGGCAGATGTGCAGGTGAACATCTGCTTGATATGGAAAGTCATCTTGAGACCTGGGATGGGGGTGAGGGAGGAGGTGTGGGGGTAAGTGTAGCACTTCCTGCGGTTGCAGGGGAAGGTGCTGGGTGTGGTGGGGTTGGAGGGGAGTGTGGAGTGGACAAGGAGTCCTGGAGAGAGTGGTCTCTCCGGAAACAGACAAGGGTGGGGATGGAAAAATGTCTTGGGTGGTGGGGTCGGATTGTAGATGGCAAAAATTCCATCCCCTATTCCCAATTCCTTTGCATCCGCAGCATCTGCTCCCAGGATGAGGCATTCCACTCCCTCACATCCCAGATGTCCGCGTTCTTCAACGACCACAACAGCCCCCCCGCAGTGGTTGAGAACGCCCTTGACTGTGTCTCCCGCATTTCCCACAACACATCCCTCACACCCTGCCCCCGCAATAACCGCCCACAGAGAATCCCTCTAGTCCTCACATAGCACCCCACCAACCTCCGTGTACAACGCATCATCCTCCGACACTTCCAACATCTACAATTCTTAGAAGGGGTGGATGCCGGGAAGTTATTTCTGTTAGGTGGGGAGACTAGGACCCGTGGGCACAGCCTTAGAATTAGAGGGGGTAAATTTAAAATGGGAATGGGACGACATTTTTTCAGTCAGAGAGTGGTGGGCTTGCGGAATTCATTGCCACGGAGTGCAGTGGAGGCTGGGACGTTAGATGCCTTCAGGGCAGAGATCGATAAATTCTTGATCTCACAAGGAATCAAGGGCTATGGGGAGAGTGCAGGGAAGTGAAGTTGAAATGCCCATCAGCCATGATTTAAGTGGCGAAGTGGGCTTGATGGGCCGAATGGCCTTACTTCCACTCCTATGTCTTATGGTTTTATGGTCTTACAATCTGACTCCACCACCCAAGACATTTTTCCATCCCCACCCCTATCTGCCTTCCGGAGAGACCACCTCTCCGCGACTCCCTTGACCGCTCCACACTCCCTTCCAACCCCACCACACCCGGCACTTTCCCCTGCAACCGCAGGAAGTGCTACACTTGTCCCCACACCTCTTCCCTCACCCCCATCCCAGGCCCCAAGATGACTTTCCATATCAAGCAGATTTTCACCTGCACATCTGCCAATGTGGTATACTGCATCCTCTGTACCCATTGTGGATTCCTCTTCATTGGGGAAACCAAGCAGAGGCTTCGGGATCGCTTTGCAGAACACCTCCACTCGGTTTGCAATAAACAACTGTACCTCCCAGTCGTGAAACATTTTAATTGCCCGTCCCTTTCCTTAGACGACATGTCTATCCTGGGCCTCCTGCAGTGCCACAATGATGCCACCCGAAGGTTGCAGCAGCAGCAACTCATATTCCGCCTGGGAACCCTGCAGCCAAATGGTATCAATGTGGACTTCACAAGCTTCAAAATCTCCCCTTCCCCCACTGCATCCCAAAACCAGCCCAGCTCGTCCCCTCCCCCCACTGCACCACACAACCAGCTTAGCTCATTCCCCCCCTCCCTAACCTGTGTTTCCTCTCACCTAACTCCTCCTCCCACCTCAAGCCGCACCTCCATTTCCCACCTACTAACCTCATCCCGCCTCCTTGACCTGTCTGTCCTCCCCGGACTGACCTATCCCCTCCCTACTTCCCCACCTACACTCTCCTCTCCACCTATCTTCTCCTCTATCCATCTTCGATCTGCCTCCCCCTCTCTCCCTATTTATTTCAGAACCCTCTCCCCAGCCCCTCTCTGATGAAGGGTCTAGGCCCAAAACGTCAGCTTTTGTGCTCCTAAGATGCTGCCTGGCCTGCTGTGTTCATCCAGCTTCACACTTTGTAAACAAGCACATAAATCCACTGATTTGAATAGTCATTTTGGGTGCAATCTTGTAAAGCCATGAACTATGTAGGCTAAGGCAAGAAATCTGAGACAAATGCATGAGAAGTCCAGAATGTCCTGGCTTCATGTCAGGAATAACGAATCTAATTTCCCAACAGAATTCCGGGTACCAAGGTGAGATTCTTACTAAGAAACAGTTAGATAACTAACAATGCGAATTATTGCTTAGTAATGGAGAATCTCACCTCATCAATATGCAGTTTCCATGTGCCAGACAGAACATAAACACAGAGAATACCTGAGTGAGAGTGGGTGCCTGGGAACACCAACTCACCGCTTGGTCCACTGGATCTCCATCTCAGATACCGGGCACCAAATCTCAGGGCATGTTCCATAGGCATCAGCCAAAAGCACGCCTCATTTTGGGCACTGGAATTTGAAATACCTGGCTCACTGCACCACCAGGGCAAATTTCAGATCCACCTACAGCTTTCTTCTGCATTGCAAGCACCCAGATGACAGACTGGACCAAGTTGCAACTCAGGACTACAGCTCACTCAACTTACGCCAACTTGGATGCTCACAGCATCTCTGCCTCACCCTGTCTTGTCTTTTAGCAGACACAAAGGCGTGTAGCTTATCATGGTCATGGGAAGTCACTGGTTGAGGAGGTGGATACCGTTCTGCATGTCACGAAACTGCAGAAGCTGATGCACAAACATACTGCATGTACTTCTAATCAGCATTGAAGTTGGAGAGGAATAAAGCTCAGTCGCATCAAGGGAGACAGTCTTCAACCATGAGGTCCCAGCACAGTAAGCAAGGCACTGTCTAGTATCAGTCCAGGGATTCGGGCACAGTCTCATGACAGCTTGGGGGAGTCAGAGTCAGGATCAGGGCCATACATCTTAGCTCCTTCCATCCTGCAATGGCTGTTTTCTCCTGGACTGAGAGACAGGGAGGTTGAGTGGAATGAAGTGCACTGTTACTGCTGGTGAATGTGGAAGAATTTAAATTCCATCAGTTCACAAGTTCACTAACACTGAGTGATACCAGTGATAACCATGAAATATCAGATAGTCCTTTTAGGAAATGAAATTTGCCAATTCCAGACTGACAGCAATGCTGTTGAATCTTAACTGCCTTCTGAAATGGCCTGGGCAAATGACCTCATTCAAGGGCAGCAAAATGTTGCTTGCCACTGTCACCCACATCCCGTGAGAAAGCTTAGCAAACTTAAAAAAAAAGTGGTATTGTATCCCTCAATTATCCAACATTTTAAACATTTCAGATTAAGGTTACTCTGATTTCATGGTATCTCCAGTGCAGATACAGGAGGCAAAATGGTACACAGCCACTCATGCTGAAGTCTTACTCCAAAATGAATCTCTACTTTTTCCCTGCTTCATGTTTGACATTTCAACATATCACAAAAGCACTCACAGCTCTCTGGATAACAACAGCTGCTTTGAATTCCTTAAGGGCCTGTTTCCGTTTGTCAAAGTCCTTTCTGAGACTGTGTCCACGCCAGACCTTCTGAATAATCAGTGCTGACCGTTCTCTCTCTTCCTGAAGATACTTGTTCACTTCACCTGCAGAGGGTGTCAAATATTACACTGGGCTTCAGGGGATTAAAAAGAATTGGGCAGTAAAAAGGACAACGGTGCAAGGCATCCTAAACCGTTTTATTATGGATCTCCAAAACGTACATACAAATGGTCAAGTTGAGACGCTTTGGAACCATAAACAATAGCAACATGATGCAGAATAAATCTAATGTCACTGCAGCTTTGGATAACACCGTGGGTTAATTCAAACGCACTAAATATTTTAAATGAACAGTGTCACACACCGCACAATGATGGGGAGTGCAATTTACTCAATATCCAGGTTCACGAATAATCCTGAGGGCTTAATTCAGATGCTACTGCTGTTATGCATGTTTGCTGTAATGGTTCTTGTTACATTCAAGTTTTTTTCACTTAAGGCAAACCAATCTGTTTTCTTCTTCCTCTATAGTAGTTGGGTATGGAATGTATTCTAGGTGGTTGACATAAGTGGGAACTGCAATTGATTTTAACAGTTGCTGGCAGTTACAAAGTGTTGGAGAATTCACCACATGGCACAATATGTTAAATAGGCTGATGAGATAGAAACTAAGACAGTTTGTCTTTGTGGAGAGAAATCACTGACTTGCTCAGTCTCACAGTTCTCATCCCACAATCAAAGGCACAGCTGTTACCTCATTATAAGAAAACCAAAATCAGAACTCTTTCTGATTTCCAGCATTAGCAATCAGAAACTGCTGAGAAAACTCTTCTCTGGACCTAAACATGAACTCTACTTTCTAATTGCAGATGCTGCCTGACCTGCTTAGCAATGGGGTGGGAGGGAGGGGTTTCTATCTCATGAGGAGTTGTTGGTCAGGCAGGGCCTAGATCCACTGGCATTTAGAAAAATAATAGGATTCCTCCCTGAATCACATAAGATCCTGAGAGGACTTGTTGGGTGGCTGCTGAAAGGATGCTTCCCCTTGAGGGAGAGACAGCATAATAAAAAGGGTCTCCCCTTTAAGACAGAGATGAGAAGTTTTTTGTTTCTCTCAAAGGCACCTGAGTCTTTGAAACCCTCCTTCCTAGACAGCAATGGAAGCAGGTCATTGAACACTGTTCAGGCAGTGGTTGACATGTTCTTGACTGAGAGTCAAAGGTTATTGGGGCTGGTTGAATATGTGATGTTTAGGCCACTATCAGGTCAGCCGTGATCTTATCAAAAAGCGGAGCAGGCTAGAGGGACTGAATGATCAGCTCCAGCTCCCAATTCTCAAGTTTATATTGTTATTTATAAGGTCCACAGTAGAATTTGGAAAAAGATCCCATGTTGGAGAAGTCACTTACTTGCAGGAACTAATTCCAGTAAGCTCAGTTGGCGCTGCTGAAACTCTCGGAGAGCTCGATGTCGTCTTAGCTGAAGCAGATGTTTAAGCTCCTCCTCCTCTCTTCTTTTCTCCAGTTGTTGAATTTCCCGCTCACGTTTTGCCCTTAGTACCATTACATGTGATTACAATCAATTCTCATCAAACACGGGCAGAATTCCCTACAGTCACTTACTACGTCATAAAATACAGATGCAAGGGGCAGAGGTACAGGAACAGGTTACTCAGTTCCTGAAGCTGTTCTATTACCTCAGTTTGATTTGCCCACCATTCTTCCACAATACCCTTACTTAGCAAGAAAATATTACCAATTTCAGGAGCCAAGCTGGGCAAAATCAGGAACAGGCAATAAAATGCTGGCTTTGCCAGCAATACTCACAAACCATGAAAATATGAAGAAAATATAAATTTGAATGCCCCAAGGAACATCCATAGGAGGGTTATAAGATAAAACACTGCACACAAAAAGAACTTCTTGGTCATAGGAGTAGGTTTTAGAGCATCACAAAGGAGAAGCAGACAGATTGAAGGAGGACATGCCAAAGACCAGGGAATGGACAGCTTGAAGGAACAACTGTCAAAGCTCGGACAAATTAATCCTCTTCTAGGCCACACGTTCAGATGATTTATAGATAGTATATCAATTTACAAATAAAGTACAGAAGGATACCTGAAACTCCTTTGTAAAGTTGTCACCACTTTTGGAAGACTCTTCACCCGTTTTCTAATCTGATATGCTCTCCATGCTGCTTGGATCAAGCATGCAGATCTGTGGAACTTCTGAAAAGGTCAATGTTTGATTTTCAGGTTAAAGTATCTAAACTTAAAATAGCAAACAATATTACCAAAGGAAAAAGTAGAGAAAATCACCAAACTCAATCCATTAATCCAGAATTTCACCTGATCAAATCCAGCATCCAAGCACATCGGTTCAGATAAATTCTTGTTTTCATTATTTTGCTCAGTAAATTGTTTCATAATTTTATTACTCCTTCTCCACAGGATAAATAGAACATGGAATCTTATATTCAGCCTGTTGTAGCTTTTGAAAGAGCTATCCATTGAGTCCTACCTCTCAGCTCTTTCCAGTACAGCCTTACAGATGGTTAGGTTTTGAAGACATTAAAATATATGTAATAGGAGGAGTGAACTACATGGCTTGCTTTGCATCCTCCATACAGTAGGATCAAGGCTTATTTCTTCATCGGCTCAACATTCTCCTTATCCTATATTCCTGACTTCTTATGAACCCAAAATTATCTAAATGTGACCTCTTCTTGAATGTGCTCAATGGCTGAATATCCAAAAGTTTCAAAACAGGAAACTACAATAATTCACACCCTTCTCTGCAATGACATTCTCTCTCATTTTGGTCATAACCCGTTATTCTGAGACTGGGATAGTAGGAGCTGCCGATGCTGGAGAATCTAAGATAACAAGGTGTTGAGCTGGATGAACACAGCAGGCCAAGCAGCAGAGGGGCAGGAAAGCTGACATTTTGGGCCTAGGGCCTAAACTTCAGCTTTCCTGATCCTCTGATGCTTCTTGGCCTGCAGTGTTCATCCAGCTCCACACCTCATTCTGAGACTGGGCTCACTTGTTCCAAAAACCGCAGGAGGGGAAACATCCTTTCAGAGCTTAATTTGTCAAGCACTTTTACAATTTTATCTGTTTCAGTTAGCTCAGCTTCTCAGTCTTCTAAATGCCCAAGAATGTATGCTGAGTCTACTTTATTTCTTCTAGAACTAGACACAGTCCTCAACCCTATCGCAGGTCTCACCAAGGCTTTGTGTAATTGTAATACGACATTGTTATTCAATTACTCTTTTCATTTTGCAACAAAAGGATAACATACCATTTCGTTTCCCAATTCCTTGCTGCATATTTGGAGTACTGCATTCAGGTCTTGGCACCTAATTCAAGAAAGGGTGTTAAAGCCCTGGAGAGAGCTCAAAGGAGATATACTAGAATGATGCCAGGAATTAAGGATTTTGGATACAAAAAATGATTAGAGAGATTGGGTTTGTTCTCTTTGGAGGAGAGAAGATTAAGGAGACCTTATTGAGGTGTTCAAAATTATGAACAATCTTGACAGGATAAAGAAGGATATTCTGTTTCCACTAGTTCCACACTATGTCAATAACTAAGGGTCACAATTGCAAGACTGACAGCAGGAGAGGTAGGAAATGAGGAGAAACATCTTCACTCAGAGTTGTTAGGATTCAGAATGCACTGCCTGGGAGCATGGTGGAGGTGGGTTTCATTGCTGGATATACATTTTAAAGTGATGTAGAGGGCTGCGGAGACAGGGCTGGAGAGGAGGCCCAGCTGGGTAACTCTTCCGGGAGCCAGTACAGACACAATGGGTTGAATGGTCTCCTGTATTGCAAAATTTTAATTTTGTGTACACTAACTCTCTACAACTTGTGTACGGCTGTGCCAAAGTCCCTCCAAATGTCAACATTTCCCAGTCTTTCATCATTTGAAAACTATTTCACTCTTCTATTTTTCCAACTGAATAACTTCACTTTTCTCCGTGTTATAGTCATTGTTGTATTCTCCACGGTTTACCTTTCAATGTAACTTTGTATTATCAAGAAAGTTGGATACAGGCAAGTCCTGCTGTTTGTGAAAGATGCATTTTCAAAAAACATTGCAAACTGCGAATAAAAGAGACAAACCTGGTGGACTGTGCCAGGAAGAAAGGCTTTCCTGACTTTATTTTCTTTAAAACTATAGATAAGCAAATATTAAGTTCACAGTTGGTGAAATGTTGTGCAATATGCACAGTGCAAACAGATAGAGGGCAGCTGTGTAAATAGTGGGACATTACGGTGTTACATTTCTTTTTCATGCATTTGAAACTCACTTTTAAACTACTATTACTAAATTACTAAATGATATCAATACTACATATAATAAAGTGTGAAGCTGTATGAACACAGCAGGCCAAGCAACATCTCAGGAGCACAATTGCTGATGTTTCAGGCCTAGACCCTTCATCAAAGAGGCTACAATACTACATATTACCACTTTGAAAATCAGTACTGACAAAACCATTTGATTAAAAGATATTTTTATGCCAACAGAATCAACAACTCTATACCACTAGGTAGGTAATACATGTACAAAGACAAAATACTGCAGATGATAGAGATCTGAACTAAGAAAAGAAAATGTTGGGGGAAGTCAGGAGATCTGACAGCATCTTTGGAGAGACAGATCTGGCTTCTCTGTTAATGATTCCATCCTAGGTCTGCTGCAGCATTCTAACAATCTGGAAGAATAGCACCTCACTGCACTTTACAGTCTTCAGGACTCAACACTGAGTTCAAGAATGTGACAGCATGAACACTGCTAAATTTTGAACAGACACACGTTAAAGCCCATCAAGCCTCATACAGCGCAGCCCACTGAGTCTTGCTTGTAGGGGTTTGGTCTCTGCTAAGCAATATATAAATTATCTGCAAGCATGGGCAGGGTTTAACATAGTAAAGCTCACAGATGATACTGAAATAGGTGGGAAAGCAGGCCATGATGAGGAGACAGTTCACAGACGGATATTGATAGGCTGAGAGAATGGGCCAGAATCCGAGACAGAATTTAATGCGGATAAATGCAAGGTTGTCCATTTTAGCTGGAAAAATAAAACGGTAAACTGCTATGTAAACAGGGAGCAGATTCAAAGCATAGCTGTGCAGATGAATCTGGAAACATTCATTCACGGGATAAGGTTGTCACTAGTCAGGCACAATTTATTGCCCATCCCTAATAGCCCACAGGTCAGTTGAGAGTCAACCACATTGCTGTGGGTCTGGAGTCACATGTAGGCCAGACCAGGTAAGGATGGTAGTTTCCTTTCCTAAAGGATATTAGTGAACCAGATGGTTTTTTCTTGATAATTGACACTGGATTCATGGTCATTATTAGTCTCTTAATTCCAGACATTTATTGAACTCAAATTCCTCCAACTGCTATGGTAGGATTCGAACTTGGATCCCCAGAACGTTATCTGGACCTCTGGGTTAACAGTCCAGTGACAATACCACTAGGCCACTGCCTCCCCAGTAAGTGAATGAATTGCAGAAAGTGGGATGCAGTGCAGGATATAATAAAAAAGACAAATAGAATCCTGGCATTTATCGCAAAAGGACTGGATTACAGAAGTAAAGCAGTGTTGTTGCATATGTATAAGGCATTGGTGAGTCTACACCTGGACTATTCGGTCTAGTTTTGGTCTCCTTACTTGAGGAAGGATGTGGTGGCACTGAAGGCAGTTCAGAAGAGGCTCACGAGGGTGATTCTAGGAATGAAAGGGCTGTTGCACGAGGTGCAGCTAAATAGCTTGAGCTTGTACTCACTGGAATACAGAAAAATAAGGGGGAATCTGATTGAGGTATATAAAATGGTAAAGGGGGTTGTCAAGGTGGACGCTGAACTGGTGTTTCCCTTGTGGGACAGTCTCAAACAAAAGGGCACAGATATACAATGAGAGGAGGTAGGTTCAAAACTGAGATAAAGAGAAACTGCTTCTCTCAGAGGGTTGTGAATCTGTGGAACTCACTGCAGTGGAGGCAGAATCAATCAACAGATTCAAGAAAAAATAGATAGGTTTCTGATGAAAAGTTGGACGAAGACTATGGGAAGCAGACAGCAGAGTGAAGTTGAGACAAAGATAAGATCAGCTGTGATCATATTAAATGGCAGACCGGGCTCAAACGGCTGAATGGCCTACTCCCGCTCCTAATTCCTATGTTCCTAAAAGCCAACCCATTTTTGATTATTTATACCTCCCATTAACACCTACTTTGCATCCTTTATTACCATATTAGCACTCCCTTTGTCTATTGTTCTGGCCATCCTTCTGTCTATTTCACTTGCTCCTCCTCTCTCTCTGTCAAGAATATAAAAATCATTTTCCAGCCCTTGTCAGTTCAAACTAGTTACTGGACATGAATATTAACTTTTCTGTAGCATTTTATATTTTTGTTTTAGGTAATAATACATGCCTGTTGGCTTACTCCTTGTGTGGACCCAGCATAAAGGAGTTCCAAAAGATGATTTAACTCCTTGTCAAAGCCTCTTCCTGTCCATTGTTTCAAGAGAGGACGTAAACCTGGGAAAGATACCACTGAAAGATCATTTCTGAAACTTTAGACAGCTACTTTCATAAGAATTATTGCTAGGAGCACAAAACATGTTAAAAGTTACAAATTATTTGCTAAATTACCCATGCACATTCAAATTCTTTCCAATTTTTGGTTCCATTGAAGTCATTGTTCCACAATACACAGCTTTACCATTAAGACAAGGTCATGTGAGGTCTAAATATGACAGCATAAGTGACTGTGGAATATCACTGAATCCAAGTTGAGACTAACAAAGAGCAATTGGACCCTGAAAAAAGTATTCATGATCAATCTTTATTTTACAATTGATTTCTCAGATATGGGCGTCATGAGCAAGGTCATTTATATTGCTCATCCTTAATTGCTGCTTGAGAAGTTGTTGATATGACTGTCTTTTTAAACTACTGTATCCTTTGTAGTAAAGGTATTGCCATGGTACTATTAAACAGGGTGTTCCTTGGTGTGAGTTTGCTCGCTGAGCAGCAAGGTTAGTTTTCAGATGTTTCGTCACAATTCTAGGTAACATCATCAGTGACCCTCCGATGAAGCGCTGGTGTTATGTCCCGCTTTCTATTTATAAATATATTTATAAATAGAAAGCGGGACATAACACCAGCGCTTCATCGGAGGGTCACTGATGATGTTAACTAGAATGGTGACGAAACGTCTGAAAACTAACCTTCCAGCTCAGCGAGCAAACTCACACCAAGGAACCTCAACCTGAGCTACAAATCTTCGCAAAACTCACTAGGCTGTTCCTTGTCACAAATCAAGTCAACAATGCAAGTCACTTCAAAACCGGGATACAACACACAATAAATTGTTTCTGAAGAAAATTCTAGGCCCAAAATGTCAGCTTTCCTGGTCCTCGGATGCTGCTTGGCCTGCTGTGTTCATCCAGCTGTACATCTTGTTATCACAGTAAATTGTTAAGTCAGCAGTATTTCAGGTAACTCCACACTAATGTACAAACTGTATTACGTTACACATGTATTATTCATTTATTTCTGTCCATTCTCCAGCTGTTGTTGGTTGGCAATTTGGATGTATATCTTGCAAGCAATGCCTTCCTATTTTTCCCCACTGGTGTTCAGCATCCACTTCTTTAGTGGAAGGCCAGCTGTTCAGGCTCTACTATTTAGAAATCCCACCCTAAACCAAAAGACCATAACGTAAAGAAGCAGAATTAGGCCATTAAGACACTGAGTCTGCTCTGCCATTTGGTCATGGCTGCTTAGTTTCTCAACCCCATTCTCCTGCCTTCTCCCCATAACCCTTGATCCCCTTACCAATCAAGAACCTATCTATCTTTGTCTTAAAGGACTTGACCTCTACAAACTTCTTCAAGCAGGGACTTACACAGATTAGCCACCTTCTGGCTGAAGAAATTTCTCCTCATCTCACTTCGAAAGGATCGTCCCTTCACCCTGAAGCTGTGACCTCAGGTTTTAGTCTTTCCTACAAATGGATGTTTCCGAAATTTGATTTGTTAGATTAATGAGGATTCCAATTAATTCTAATACTAATCTGTGTCACTGATGTTCTTTACCGACAATAACATTTCTTTATATTCATTCATGTGATGCACCCATCCCCAATTGCCCAGAAGGCAGTTAAGAGTCAACCACATTGCTGTAGGTGTGGAGTGACATATAGGCCAAACCAGGTAGGGATGGAAGATTTCTTTCCCTAAAAGGGCATTAGTTAACCAGACAAGTTTTTTCCTGACAATGAGCAAATGTTTCATGGATTGGTAAACTTGTATTTCCAGCTGTTGGGATCGATGGCCCTTGTATGCAGGCAATCAGTGTCTAGTACTTTGAACTTAATTGAAGGCAGTAGGCCAGCTGGACAAGGTGAACTGGGAAATTAGATTAGGGGATAAGTAAGTAGAGATGCAGCAGCAGCCATTTAAGGAAATATTTCATGACATCGGCAAAAGTACATTCCAGTGATAAATAAAGACTCTGAGGGAAGCACACTCCATCTGTCCTTAATTAAGGAAAGCGTAAAATTGAAAGAAAACACATACAACTTCATTAATATTGACAGCAGGTCAAAAGATTGGGCAGAATATAAAAAAGAAAAAATGGCTATAACAATAATAAGGGAGAAAGCAGAGTATGAGGATACAATGAGACTGTAAAGAGAGAATAGATAGATTACTTATATGGGTGGAAATTGGATATATGTTATTGGAAAATGTGAAATTATCCATTTCAGCAGGTGAAACAAAAGCACCGTATTACTTAAACGAATAGAGATTGAGAGCTTGGTGGTACACCTCGATCCAGGTGTATAATTCTACTTAAATCACAAAATGTTAATATGCAGGTGCAGCAAGCGACCCAGAAAGCAAATGGAACATTCAAATTTATTGCAAGGTGAATAGAACATAAATGTAGAAAAATTTAACTACTTTAAAGGGCATTAAAGGACTCCTAACAACCTTCTGGATAATAAAGGCTGTTCTCGGTAATGACGTTCGCAAGCCATGAATGGATTAAAGAAAGCTCAACTCAACTAATTCATTTCTAGTGCACCTTGCTGGCATATGAACATGAAAGACATCAGCCACAGGATCATTTTACATTCATACCTCAAAACTTGGAAAGTCGATTGTGATTTGTTTCCCCTTTACCAACTTCAAGATCTTCTGCAGTGGGTAACTAGTGACTTCCCTCAACCTGTTCACCATCTATAAGAGATAACAAGGTGTAGAGCCGGATAAACACGGCAGGCCAAGCAGCATCGTAGGAGCAGAAAAGCTGGCATTTCGGGTTTTCTGAAGAAGGGTCTAAGCCCGAAACATCAGCTTTGCTGCTCCTATGATGCTGCCTGGCCTGCTGTGTTCATCCAGTTCCACCCCTTGTTATCTCAGAATCTGCAGCACCTGTAGTTCCTACTATCTCTATCACCATCTATATGGTACAAGGCAGGAGTGTGATGTAATACTCTCCACTTGCCTTGATGAATGCAGCTCCAACAACCACCCAGGACAAAGCAGCCTGTTTAATTGACACCACATCTGCAAGCATCCACTCCCCCCACCACTGGAGTTCAGTAACAGCAGCGTGTAATAGCTACAAGAGCTTCACCAAAGATCCTTGCAGAATACCTTCCAAACCCATGACCACTTCTAGCTGGAAGGACAAGGCCAGCAGATGCATTGAAACCTGCAGGTTCCTCTCCCAGCCACACCATCTCAACCTTGAAATATATTGCTTGTCACTAGCACTAGGTCAAAATCTTGGAATTCCCTTCATAAAGACATTGTGAGCCTACTTGCAACAAATGGGCTGCAGTGATTCAAGGCAGCAGCTCACCAGCACCTTGTCAGGTGCACCTAGGAAGTCAATAAATACTGATCTAGATAGTGACACCCACATCCCACCGAGTGAATAAAAAGAAAAATGCCATCTGCCCCACCTTCCTTCCTAAAATCCAGCTCCAGGTTACTGAATGTGAACAGATTTCTGACCAAACAGTTTTTGGAAATCTGTCAAGAGGAAGAAGGAACCTTACTTAAGGATGAGGAAGCAAGGATCTGACAGGGCTCTAGAGAGCTACATGGTAGCCAGGAAGGAACTGAAGACTGGGCTTAAGAGAGGTAGAAGGGGGTATGAAGAAGCCTTGGTGAGTAGGATTAAGGAAAAAACCCAAGGCGTTCGATACTTATGTTAGGAATAAGGAGATGGCCAGAGTGAGGGTAGGGATCAATCCTAATCAGGTATGGTGGAGGGAATTTGTGCGTGTAGTTGGAGGAGGTAGGGGAGGTCCTTAATGAATAAATTGCTTGAGTATTCAGCAGCGAGAGAGACTTTGTTGTTTGTGAAGACAGCATGAAACAGGCTGATATGCTCAAACAGGTTGATGTAAGAAAGGAGAACGTGCTAGATATTTTGAAAAACATGCGGATAGATAAGTCCCCTGGGCAAGACGGGATATACCCAAGGCTTCTACAGGAAGCAAGGGAAGAGATTGCTGCCCCTTTGGCGATGAATTTTGTGTCCTCACTGTCCACTGGAGTGGTGCCAGATGATTGGAGGGTGGTAAATGTTATTCCCTTCTTCAAGAAAGGGAATAGGGCTAATCCTAGAAATTACAGTCTAGGCAGTCAGTCTTACTTCTGTGATGGGCAAATTATTGGAGAGGATTCTGAGAGACGATATTTATGCTTATTTGGGAAAGCACAGTTTCAATAGAAATAGTCAGCATGGCTTTGAGGGGCAAGACATGCCTCACAAGCCTTGTTGAATTCTTTGAGGATGTGACAAAACACATAGCTATGGAGAAGGAGAGGATTAGGCAGAATGGGAGGATATTTAATTGGGGAAGAGGAAACTATGATGCGATTAGACATGAGTTAGGAAGCATGGACTGGGAGCAGTTGTTCCATGGTAAGGGAACTATAGACATGTGGAGACGGTTTAAGGAACAGTTGTTGGGAGTGATGAGTAAATATGTCCCTCTGAGACAGGTAAGAAGGGGTAAGATTAAGGAACCTTGGATGACGAGAGCGGTGGAGCTTCTAGTGAAAAGGAAGAAGGTAGCTTACATAAGGTGGAGGAAGCTAGGGTCAAGTTCAGCTAGAGAGGATTACACGCAGGCAAGGAAGGAGCTCAAAAATGGTCTGAGGAGAGCCAGGAGGGGGCACGAGAAAGGCTTGGCAGAAGGAATCCGGGAAAACACAAAGGCATTTTACACTTACGTGAGGAATAAGAGAATGGTCAAAGAAAGAGTAGGGCCGATCAGGGATAGCATAGGGAACTTGTGTGTGGAGCCTGAGGAGGTAGGGGAAGCCCTAAATGAGTTTTTTGCTTCTGTCTTTACGAAAGAAACCAACTTTGTAGTGAATGAAACCTTTGAAGAGCAGGTGTGCATGCTGGAATGGATAGAGATAGATGAAGCTGATGTGCTGAAAATTTTGTCAAACATTAAGATTGACAAGTCGCCAGGCCCGGATCAGATTTGTCCTCGGCTGCTTTGGGAAGCGAGAAATGCAATTGCTTCGCCACTTGCGAAGATCTTTGCATCCTCGCTCTCCACTGGAGTCGTACCTGAGGACTGGAGAGAGGCAAATGTAATTCCTCTCTTCAAGAAAGGAAATAGGGAAATCCCCGGCAATTATAGACCGGTAAGTCTCACGTCTGTCGTCTGCAAGGTGTTAGAAAGGATTCTGAGGGATAAGATTTATGACCATCTGGAAGAGCATGGCTTGATCAAATACAGTCAACATGGCTTTGTGAGGGGTAGGTCATGCCTTACAAACCTTATCGAGTTTTTTGAGGATGTGACTAGAAAGGTTGATGAGGGTCGAGCTGTGGATGTGGTGTATATGGACTTCAGTAAGGCATTTGATAAGGTTCCCCATGGTAGGCTCATTCAGAAGGTCAGGAGGAATGGGACACAGGGGAACTTAGCTGCTTGGATACAGAATTGGCTGGCCAACAGAAGACAGCGAGTGGTAGTAGAAGGAAAATATTCTGCCTGGAAGTCAGTGGTGAGTGGAGTTCCACAGGGCTCTGTCCTTGGGCCTCTACTGTTTGTAATTTTTATTAATGACTTGGACGAGGGAATTGAAGGATGGGTCAGCAAGTTTGCAGACGACACAAAGGTCGGAGGTGTCGTTGACAGTGTAGAGGGCTGTTGTAGGCTGCAGCGGGACATTGACAGGATGCAGAGATGGGCTGAGAGGTGGCAGATGGAGTTCAACCTGGATAAATGCGAGGTGATGCATTTTGGAAGGTCGAATTTGAAAGCTGAGTACAGGATTAAGGATAGGATTCTTGGCAGCGTGGAGGAACAGAGAGATCTTGGTGTGCAGATACATAGATCCCTTAAAATGGCCACCCAAGTGGACAGGGTTGTTAAGAAAGCATATGGTGTTTTGGCTTTCATTAACAGGGGGATTGAGTTTAAGAGTCGTGAGATCTTGTTGCAGCTCTATAAAACTTTGGTTAGACCGCACTTGGAATACTGCGTCCAGTTCTGGGCGCCCTATTATAGGAAAGATGTGGATGCTTTGGAGAGGGTTCAGAGGAGGTTTACCAGGATGCTGCCTGGACTGGAGGGCTTATCTTATGAAGAGAGGTTGACTGAGCTCGGTCTCTTTTCATTGGAGAAAAGGAGGAGGAGAGGGGACCTAATTGAGGTATACAAGATAATGAGAGGCATAGATAGAGTTGATAGCCAGAGACTATTTCCCAGGGCAGAAATGGCTAGCACGAGGGGTCATAGTTTTAAGCTGGTTGGTGGAAAGTATAGAGGGGATGTCAGAGGCAGGTTCTTTACGCAGAGAGTTGTGAGAGCATGGAATGCGTTGCCGGCAGCAGTTGTGGAAGCAAGGTCATTGGGGTCATTTAAGAGACTGCTGGACATGTATATGGTCACAGAAATTTGAGGGTGCATACATGAGGATCAATGGTCGGCACAACATTGTGGGCTGAAGGGCCTGTTCTGTGCTGTACTGTTCTATGTTCTATGTTCTATGTTCTAAAGTCAAGCAATGGATGTGGTGTAAATGGATTTTAGCAAGTTTGAATTTGACTTTTTTAGTTTGATAAGGTTCCCCATGGTAGGCTCATTCATAAAATAAGGAGGCATGGGATTCAGGGAAATTTGGCTGTCCGGATACACAATTGGCTATCCGATAGAGGACAAAGGGTTATAGTTGATGGAAAGTACTCAACTTGGAGCTCGGCGACCAGTGGTATTCTGCAGGGATCTGGTCTAGGGCCTCTACTCTTTGTGATCTTTATAAATGACTTGGATGAGGAAGTGAAAGGGTGGAGTAGTAAGTTTGCCAATGACAGGAAGGTTGGTGGAGTTGTGAATTGTGTGGAGGGCTGTTGTCGGTTGCAACGGGACATTGACAGGATGCAGAACTGGGCAAAGAAGTGGCAGATGGAATTCATCTCAGAAAAGTGTGAAGTAATTCATTTTGGAAAGTCGAATTTGAATGCAGAATACAGAGTTAATGGCAGGATTCTTGGCAGTGTGGAGGAACAGAGGGATCTTGGGATCCATGCCCATAGATCCCTCAAAGTTGCTACTCAGGTTGATAGGTTGTTGAGAAGGTGTATGGTGTGTTGGCTTTCATTGGCAGGGGAATTGAGTTTAAGAACTGCAAGGTTATGCTGTAGCTGTATAAAATCCTGGTTAGATCACGCTTAGAATGTTGTGTTCAGTTCTGCTCGCCGCATTATAGGAAGGCTGTGGAAGTTTTAGAGAGGGTGCAGAGGAGATTTACCAGGATGCTGCCTGGAATGGAGGCAGGTCTTATGAGGAAAGGTTGAGGGAGCTAGGGCTTTTCTCATTGGAGCAAAGAAGGATGAGAGGTAATTTGATAGAAGTGTACAAGGTGATGACAGGCATAGATAGAGTGGATAACCATGGATTTTTCCCAGGGCGGAAACGACTATTACTAGGGGGAATAATTCTGAGGTGATTGGAGGAAGGCAGAGGGGAGATGTCAGAGGTTCTTTACACAGAGATTCGTATGTACGTGGAATGTGCTGTTGGCAGCAGTAATGGAGTCAGATACATTAGGGACATTCAAGCGACTCTTGGATAGGCACATAGATGATAGTATAACGTAGGGTAATTTGATCTTAGAGTAGGATCGCAGGTCAGCACAACATTGTGGACTGAAGAGCCTGTACTGTGCTGTACTGTTCTATGTTACATGTTCTATGTCAAAAAAGCTTTTTGAATCCAGTCACGTGAGCCTGCAAAGTCACGGTGACACGTCTAGAAGCAAAATGTTTTCTGATAAAATTCTACTTAAAGACTGTTTCTCCATTGTAAATCTGCAGTGAGTTAAGTGACCACAGTGTGTTCAATGACATTAGTGCAATGTTTCAATAAATGTGTATTAAGCTTTAAGAAGATAGAGAAACGGATTGCAAACCAACTGTCTTCTCATGCTTTAGGATATCAATATAGACAATATAACTAACAAAAGAGGTACCAAGTAATGCACCAGAAGTTACCTGGTGCAATAAGTACTTCTTTTAAATGCAGTCACTGGTTGTAGGAAAACAATTTTCTCCATTTTGTTGGGAGACAGTTTTGTTTAGGAACACTGCAAGGTTAAAAACAGCAATATAACTGAAGAAAATACTGGAGATGATGACAATCTGAATACGGAGAGCACTAGGATACTCAGATCAGGCAGCATTTGTGGTGAGTCACAGAGTTATGCAGCATGGAAACAGCCCCTTCGGTCCGACTCCGCCACACTGACCAGACATCTCAGTCCCATTTGCCAGCATTAGGCCCATAACCTTTAAACCCTTCATATTCATATCTGTTCATGACCAATCCAGATGTCTTTTAAATATTGTGACTGTACCTGCCTCTACCACTTCCTCTGGCAGCTCATTCCATACACACACCACTCTCTGCATGTAAAAGTTACCCTTCAGGTCCTTTTTAAATCTTTGTCTCACCTGAAACTATGCTCCCTAGTTTTGGACGCTCCACCCCAGAAAAAAAATACTTGGCTATTAACCCTATCGATGTCCCTCATGATTTTATAAATCTCTAAGGTCAGCTGTCAGCTTCCAACACTGCATGGAAAAGTGGTCCTGCCTACTTAGCCTCTCCCTATAATCTAAACCCTCCAGTCCCGGCACCATCCTTGTAAATCTTTTCCGCTCCATCTCATGTTTAATAACATGCTTCCTTTAGAAGGGTAACCTGAATTGTATACAGTAGTTTAAAAGTGGCTCGACCAATGGCCTGCACAGTTGCAACATGATGTGCTAACTTCCATATTCAATGTGCCAAATACCTCCAAACTATCCTGTGTACCTGTGACCGCAGAAAAAAGAATTAACATTTTGGGTTGAACATGACTTCTTCAAAACCGCCTAAAGAAAATTCTGAGCATGTTCTGTGGAAGAATCATATTTAACTCAAAATATTAACACTCCTTCTTTCTCCACAGATGCTGCCAGATCTGTTGGGTCTTTCAGCACTCTGATTTTAAGGCAGTCTTATCAAAGCTTGAGCTACAAAAATGCAAGAGCTGAATACCTGAAATACACACAGTGAATTCAGGAATTACACATTTAGTCTTATTATCTACAATGAAATGTCAAACTCTTTCTTTTCTCTTTCCAGTTGCAAACAAGAATGGCTTTTACTCCAGGATTGGGCCGGATTTTAATTCCAGCTACTTTTTTACATGGAATTAATATTCCTTTGGTGAGGCAATCAGACTTTATTTAAATGTTCCTGCTATACTTCCTGCACTGAACAGTTGGGAAGATGAGAAAAACTTACATTTATATAGCTCAGTTCTTGGACTGGCCAAAGATGCTTTGCAATTAAACAAATCACAGGGTGGATCATGAGTGGCCAAGCTTAGCAATTAGGAAATTTGCTGATTTTGAACATCCGTTTCACAAATGCTGCTGAGCATGGTTAGCAATTCCAGTATGTTCTGTTTTCATATCAGAAAAATTAATCTTGACGCAGCAGAGAAGGATTTCAGATCCAGTAGCGAGGGAACTGGTGATTACAGAATAACAAGAAAATGTCAAGTGATTTGAAGCCATGCAGAGGGTTGTGCAGGACACGCAAGAGTGATCAATTCTAATCACAGACTAGAAATTTGAATCTGGGAGATACTTGGTCTGTTTGACTCTGTACCACACTATGCATTGCAGTTATCAATTTAGCAATTTGACAGTTCATCTTAAATGATTTGCCTAATCAGAGTATTTCTATATATAATTAGTACTTTACACACCTTTGTAATCGTTGCAAAGTATCTTCAAGGTGGGAGGATGGGTCTCTGCTATCAACAGCATGAGTTTGATCGATGTGTTTCCTATAACTGGATTGGTGGTTGCAAAAAGCTTGTAAATTAATTCATCCAGGATTATGCGGACATTTTTCTCTTCCATAGAGAACAATACTGTCCTGAAAGGGAGAATGATATATAAGATTATACTAAATATTGGGCAGAATGGATGAGTGCTCATTGGTTTTTCCTACACTTCGCAATAAATCTAACATTATTCAAAAGGTGGAATGTATATCTCTCTTGCATTGGCTCCAGTACTTGAACAGGGGTGCAGTTACTGTAAAACAAAAACTGGGCGAACTGCTGGAAATCAGAAACAAAAACAGAAATTGTTGGGGAAAATAATTTAAGCAGGTCTGGCAGCATCCATGGAGACAAATCTGAGTTAATGTTTTGGGTCCAGTGACCCTTCTTCAGAATTAACTGCAGTTACTGAAGCAAAGATTTCAGCCGATGTAAGCTGAGTCTCTGCTTAAGAGAAGTTATTAGTGTAGGCACTTCAGATAATGGTGAAGGAATCAAAACTATAAAATTGCAAGTATAAAACAAGGTTACAGCAGCATTGTACTAAACACAATATAGCTGATTCTGAATCGGTGCACATGGCAAAACAGATGAATGTGTGTATCAGAGATAATGGGAACTGCAGATGCTGGAGAATCCAAGATAATAAAGTGTGGAGCTGGATGAACACAGCAGGCCCAGCAGCATCTCAGGAGCACAAAAGCTGATATTTCGGGCCTACAACCTTCATCAGAGAGGGGGATGGGGTGAGGGTTCTGCAATAAATAGGGAGAGAGGGGGAGGCGGACCGAATATGGAGAGAAAACAAGATAGGTGGAGAGGAGAGTACAGGTGGGGAGGTAGGGAGGGGATAGGTCAGTCCAGGGAAGATGGACAGGTCAAGGAGGTGGGATGAGGTAAGTAGGTAGGAAATGGAGGTGCGGCTTGGGGTGGGAGGAAGGGATGGGTGAGAGGAAGAACAGGTTGGGGAGGCAGAGACAGGCTTGGCTGGTTTTGGGATGCAGTGGGGGAAGGGGAAGAGCTGGGCTGGTTGTGTGATGCAGTGGGGGGAGGGGAGATTTTGAAACTGGTGAAGTCCACATTGATACCACTGGGCTGCAGGGTTCCCAAGTGGAATATGAGTTGCTGTTCCTGCAACCTTCGGGTGGCATCATTGTGACACTGCAGGAGGCCCATGATGGACATGTCGTCTAAAGAATGGGAGGGGGAGTTGAGACGGTTTGCGACTGGGAGGTGCAGTTGTTTATTGCGAACCGAGCGGAGGTGTTCTGCAAAGCGGTCCCCAAGCCTCCGCTTGGTTTCCCCAATGCAGAGGAAGCCACACCGGGTACAACGGATACAGTAGACCACATTGGCAGATGTGCAGGTGAACCTCTGCTTAATGTGGAAAGTCATCTTGGGGCCTGGGATAGGGGTGAGGGAGGAAGTGTGGGGGCAAGTGTAGCACTTCCTGCAGTTGCAGAGGAAGGTGCCGGGTGTGGTGGGGTTGGAGGGCAGCGTGGAGCGAACAAGGGAGTCACAGAGAGAGTGGTCTCTCCGGAAAGCAGACAAGGGTGGGGATGGACAAATGTCTTGGGTGGTGGGGTCGGATTGTAGATGGCGGAAGTTTTGGAGGATGATGCGTTGTATCCGGAGGTTGGTGGGGTGGTGTGTGAGAATGAGGGGGATCCTCTTTGGGCGGTTGTGGCGAGGGCGGGGTGTGAGGGATGTGTTGCGGGAAATGCGGGAGACGCAGTCAAGGGCGTTCTCGACCCCTGTGGGGGGAAGGTTGCGGTCCTTGAAGAACTTGGACATCTGGGATGTGCGGGAATAGAATGTCTCATCCTGGGAGCAGATGCGGCGGAGGCGGAGGAATTGGGAATAGGGGATGGAATTTTTGCAGGAGGGTGGGTGGGATGAGGTGTATTCTAGGTAGCTGTGGGAGTCGGTGGGCTTGAAATGGACATCAGTTACAAGCTGGTTGCCCGAGATGGGGTATGTATCAGTTGGTTATAGAGCTTTTGAATCTTATACAACAGAATCGACTATCTCACCGATTCACCTGCAGAATACCAAGCAGGATAGACACCATAACGGCTCCAGTTTCCACATCGTCAGTGAGTAACAACTGAAGGAGACGATCAGACTGAAGCACTGCATTGAAAAGGGATAGGCAGTTAGCAAAGCACGCCACAATGGCAAACCTGCAATTATTGCATTGCAGTCCAAATTTTAACAGCTGGCAACTTTTCAAATATCTTACAACCTTTTAAAGTGTCTTTAAAACATAAAACCCCAACTGCTTGCTCAAGCATAAGTAAGATCAGCCAAAGCACTTTTTCAAGAAGCTGAGGATCTTCCTCGTGCCCAGGCCAACATGTGCTCTGAGGAGGAATTTCTTCTGTGAAAATCTTAACTATAGAGGGCTGTCGATGTTGTGTCATTGAGTATATTTAAGACTTAAATAGACAAATGTTTAATTGGTGAGGGAATTGAGGATTATGTGAGCAAGGCAGGAAAGTAAGTCACTTAGAGAGGTTGCAGAGATAGTAGGAACTGCTGATGCTGGAAAATCTGAGATAACACGGTATACAGCTGGATGAACACAGCAGGCCAAGCAGCATCAGAGGAGCCGGAAAGTTGACATTTCAGGTCGAGACCTGGGCTTTTAAACGTATGAGAATTGTTTGGGAAACCCCCCACCGCTGTCTTTTTGCATACCGCATTTCAATCTCAAATGTCCACTCATGCAAATCACAGTAGCTTTGGCACAGATGTTTGTAAGTCAGGTAAAGCAAAGTGTATTGGTCTCAGGAACAATTGAATCATAACCTTCCGCATCTCAACAAATCTGCTGAAAACAAGAATGCTACAGTTCAAATCTGGTAATCAACTAATTTGGCATAAGCATAAACAAAAATACCATTCAATACTCAGCAGGTCAGGTACCATTTGTGGAGAGAGCAACAGAGCTAACATTTCAGGTCCATCTACTGCTCTCACGAAAGCTGCTGCTCAACCTGAGTATTTTCATTAGTTTCTGTCTTTATTTCAGATTTCCAGCATTTTCAATATTTTTCTTATGCATTAGTTGCCAATTTGGCAAACTAATTCAAGTGTCAGAATGACTGATTTGAGAAAATGTGGAGGTTTCACACTTGTGTACAAACTGATAACATATTGAGAACCATCTGGAGAAAAATATGAAGTTGTTCTTCTAGAAAGTGATTATATCTGCGCATTTAGAGAAAAAAAATAGAAAGATTCATAGAACAAAAAATGGCCATTGGTCCAATGTATCCCTCCTAACTATAAAAACTGAGATTATTCACTCTAATTTCCAGCTCTTGGCATACCTCAAGTGCGTATTGAAATGCAATGAATATTTCTTCTTTTAACATAATTGTACGAGCCTGGTGAGCTGTTGTAGCATATTCTGTAAATGACCCACTCTGCTGCTACTGTGGTAGTGGAGGGACTGTATGTTGAAGGTGTTAGACAGGGTGCCGACCAAGCAGGCTGATTTGTCCTGATGGTTTTGAGTTTTTCAAATGTTGGAGCCGAACTCATTCAGGCATACGGGCAGAATTTCAATATATTCCTGATTTGTGGCTTGTGAGTGGTTGATTAGCTTTGGGGAGTCAAGAGGTCATTCGCCACAAGATCTCTAGTGTCTGGGCTGCCCTTAGAACCACATCAGTTATATAGCTGGTCCAGTTCAGTTTCAGGTCATTGGTAAACCCCAGGATGTTGATAATGGGGATTCAATGACATTGAATGTCAAGGGGCGATGTCTGGATTCTCTTATTGGAGATAATCATTGCTAGGTACTTTTGTGGTACAGATGTTATTTACTACTCATTAGCCCAAGCTTGAATGTTGTCCAGATCTTGCTGTATTTGGACGCAGTGTGCTTCAGTGTCTGCAGAGTTGTGAATGGTGAACACTGTTCCATCATCAGCAAACTTCCCCACTTCTGAAGTTTTGATGGAAAGAAGGATGGTGAAGCAGCAGAAGATGATTGAGTCTGGGACTCTATCCTGTAAAACAATCATGTACTGGAACTAGGATGACTGGCATCCAAAAATCACACGCTTTTTGCGAGATGTGTCTCCAACCAGCAAAAAGCATTCTTTCCCAGTTTCCATTGATTCTAGTTTTGTTCAGTGTCCTCGATGACACACCATGTCAAATGCAGCCGGGATGTAAAAAGGGCAATCATTTTCATTTAGCCTCCAGAATTCTACTCTTTTGCCTGTGTTTCAACTATGGCTGCAATGTGGTCACGAGTTGAGTGGCCATGGCAAAACCAGTATTGTTGATGATCACTTCCTTCACTTTACTGAATATTAAAGTAGACTGACAGGCAGTAACTGGCTGGATCAGATTTGCTCTTTTTGTCACAGGACATAGCTGGACAAACTTTGTACACTGCGACAGATTTTGCACAGATGGCAGCGTCATAATTATACTGAAACAGTTGGCTAGGGATGCAGTTCGTTCTGGAGCAAAGACTTCAGTGCTATTCCAGAATATTGTCAAGGCCCATAGCATTTGCAGCACCATGTAAACCCTAAAGGACATTTGTGAACCAGATGAATCATGATGTAGAGGTGCCAGTGTTTTTATGAAAATTGGCAATGGCTTCATAATCACTATTAGATGGGTTTTAAATTCCGGATTTATTATTTTTGATTTCAAATTTCACTAACTGCTGTGGTGGGATTCATCAGCATTCCGCCAGAGCATTAACTTAGGTTTCAGAGTCACTAGCCCATCAACAACACCATTAAGCTAGTGCTTCCCCTTCCTTACTTTTAAGCAAACAGCCAACTTCTGCAAACTTCAAAACCTTATTCTTACAGTTAAGCCTAAATTGTTAATATGTACCACAAAAGTAAAGTTATGCAGTTATGAACCCCATTCTGATAGTGTGGTAGAAGCAAATTCGATCATGGCTTTTAGAAAGAGGAGAAATGTCCAGGTCTACAAGATGAAGGGAGGGGAACGACACGAGGTAAATTACTCTTTCAAAGGGTCAGCACAAACCCAAATGGGCTACTTCTGTACTATACCATTCTATGGTTCAAAGATTCAAGATTTAACAGCATCTTAGGTTTGTTTAATACTCCCTCATCAGTGGTATGACCCTTTGATCTTTTACTTATAAATTCTGTGTCTGATACTATCTCTCTGACTAACTCCCGAAGAAGGAGCAAGGGTCCAAAACCTGTTGGACTATAACCTGGTGTCGTGTGATTTTTGACCTTGTCCACCCCAGTCCAACATCAGCACCTCTACATCATGATTCTACACGACTCTAAAACTAAGTTCATCTGTCACCCGTGCCAATATCATTTTCACTGTCCCTTTGTCTATTTACATCTGACGTTATCTCAAGTGACATCATAGAGCGACAGAAAATGTCCTAGAAAAGATACAGCACAGAATGAGGTCATTCAGTCCACCTGACAATGTGGTTAAATAAGCTTTGTGCCCATTCTAGTCCCACTTTCCAGCACCTGGCCTTGCAGGTAGCAGCATTTCAGGTGCAGATCCAGGTTCCTTTTAAAGGAATTGAGCGTTTCTGCTTCAACAAGAAAACCACCCAGAAAGCTTTTCTTTATGTCCTCTCTAATCCTTCTATTGAGCATCTTAAATGGTAGCCCTTGGTATTTGACTTTTCTGCTAGATGAGGTCTGCCCTTTGCCATTTATATAAAAAATTTAGATGAGAATATAGAAGTTACGGTTTATAAGTTTGCGGCAGGCACCAAAATTGGTGGTATAATGGGCAGTAAAGAAGGTTATCTAAGATTATAAAGAGATCTTGATCGATTGGGTCAATGTGCTGAGGGATGGCAGTTGGAGTTTATTTTAGGGATAAGTATGAGGTATTGCATTTTCGTAAAACAAAGAAGTGTAGGATTTATAACAACTAAAAATAGGGCCTTGGGTAGTATTGTAGAGAGAGACCCAGGGTTCAGGTTTATAGTTCTTTGAAATTTGCGTCACTTGTCAGTAGGTTAAGAACATCTTTCCTTCAGGGCTTTTTCACTGGAGCGTAGAAGTTTGAGGGGTGAACTTATAAAATCATGAGGGTTATAGATAAGGTGAATAGCAGGTGTCCTTTCCCTATGGTAGGGATTTCAAGACTGGGGGCATATTTTTAAGGTGGGAGGAGAAAGATTTTTAGAAAAGGACACGAGCAGCAATTGTTTTTACACAGAGAGTGGCTTGTGTGTGGAATGAACTTCCGAGGAATTGGTGGATGTGGGTACAGAAACAAAGTTTCAAAGACATTTGGGTTTGTGAATAAGAAAGGTTCGGAGGGATATAGGCTGAGGCAGGCAGGTGGCACTAGTTCAGTTTGAGATTATGGCGAGCATGGTCTGGTTGGACCAAAGGGCTTGTTTCCGTGCTGTATGACTCCTTAACCCGCTCATTATTTTGTATACATCAATTAAGGCATCAGTCAGCCTCTTCAGATCTAAGGAAAACAACCTCAGCCTATTTAATTTTTCCTCATTGTTGCAGCTCTCAAGCTCTAACAACAATATTGTAAATTCCCTCTGTACTCTGTCTAGAGTAATTATATTCATCCTGCAATGTGGTGACCAGATCTATACACAAAACGCCTGGTGTGTCCTAAACAGCATCTTAAATAGTTTCTGTATATTCCTGCATTCAATGAGGAAAAGCATCCCATATGCCTTCTTTATCACTTTACCTATCTGTGCTGATATCTTCAGAGACCTGAGGACATGCATTCAAAGGCCTTTCAATTCTTCTACCCCTCTCAGTATCATTAGCGTATCATGTAATCCATTGCTTTGTTTGCCCTCTCCAAATGAATAACCTTCAATCTCTGCATTGAATTTTGTTTGCCACTTTCCAACTTTCCAATCAAAACAATATCATCCTGCAGTTGACAATCATCCTTTTCACTATCACCTGCTTGGCCAAATATTTTGCTTCGTCTCTAAATTTCCCGATCACGTCACCCACATTTAAGTCTAAATCATTAATATTTACCACAATCAGCAAGGGACCCAACTCTCAGTCCATTCACAAAACATCTCTCGACTACTACGCTTTGCTTCCAGTTACTGAACCAATTTTGAATCCAACTTGTCTCATTTCCCTCTGTCTTATCATCTTTAGTCGAGTGTTTCTTTCTCTATTCACTCATGGGATGTGTGTGTCACTGGCTGGAGAGCATTCCTTACCCCTCCCTAGTTGACCTTGAGAAGGTGGTGGTGAGCTGCCTTCTTGAACTGTTGCAGTCCTCCTGCTGTGAGTTGACCCACAATGTTATTAGAGAGGAAATTCCAGGATTTTGACCCAGTGGCAACGAAGGAACGGCGATATGTTTCCGAGTCAGGATGGTGGGTGACTTGGAGGTGGTGGTGTTCCCATGTGTCTGATGCCCTTGTCCTTCTAGGTGGAAGTGGTTGTGGGTTTCAAAGGTACTATCTGAGGATCTTTGGTGAATTTCTGCAGAGAATCTTGTAGATAGTAGCAGTAGTGTGTGCTAAGCATCGGGGGAGGAGGGAGTGGATGCTTGTGGATGTAGTGCCAATCAAGCGGGCTGCTTTGTCCTAGATGGTGTCAAGCTTCTTGAATGTTGTTGGGGCTGCACTCATCCAAACAAGTGGAGAGTATTCTATCACACTCCTGACATATGCCTTGTAGACGGTGGACAGGCTTTGAGGAGTCAGGAGATGAGTTATTTGCCACAGTATCCCTAGCTTCTGGCCTGCTCTTGTAGCCACAGTGTTTATGTGGTGAGTTCACTTGAGTTTCTGGTCAATGGTAACATCCAGGATGTTGATAGTGGGGGATTCGGTGATGGTAACACCATTGAATGTCAAGGAGGTGATTAGATTGTCTCTTATTGATAATGGTCATAGCCTGGCATTTGTGTGGCACGAATGTCACTTGTCACTTACAGTCCAAGCCTCGATATTGTCCACATCTTGTTGCATTTGAACATGGACTACTTCAGTATTGGAGGAGTCACAAAAGGTGCTGAACATCGTGTAATCAATCATTGATGAAAATCCCCACTTCTGACCTTATGATGGAGGGAAGGTCATTGATTAAGCAGCTGAAGATGATTGGGCCTAAGACACTACCCTGAGGAATTCAACTCCTGGAGTTGAGAAGATAGACTTCTAACAAGCACGACCATCTTCCTATTTGCCAGGTATGACTCCAACCACTGGAGAGTTTGCCCCCTGCATTGATTGTTTTGCTAGGGCTCCTTGATGCCCCACTCAGTTGAATGCAGCCTTGATATCAAGGGCTGTCACTCTCACCCCACCTCAGGAATTCAGCTCTTTTGTTTGAAACAAAGCTGTAATGAGGTTATTTCTGAGCCGGTGCTGCTTGATAGCACTGTTACAGACAGCTTCCATCACTTTATTCAAGATCGAGAGTAAACTGATGGGGGGGGGGGGGGGGGGCGGTTTGTGCGTGTGTGTGCATGCGTGCGTGCGGTGGTAATTGGCCGGGTTGGATTTATCCTGTTTTTTTGAGTACAGGACATGGTTGGGCAATTTTCCACATTGTCAAGTAGGTACTGGTGTTGTTACTGGAATAACTTGGCCACGGGAGTGGCAAGTTCTGGAGCACAAATCTTCAGTATTATTGCCAGAATGTTGTTAGACTCCATAGCTTTTGGAGTGCCACACAGGAATTACAGTACCCCTCATCAATTCTCTTCATTATTTCCTCAGAATATTGATTTATTTGTAATCTATTAAATATTATTTTCACTGACTCTTCATCTATTTCTGTCCAGTTCTGGCTCTGTGATATCGTTGGGACATTTTTCGATATTAAGAGTACAGTACAAATGCAAATTCTATCTGTTAGTAACAATTTCCTTAGGCAGGTAAAACTAAAGCACCAGCTCAGACTTACCATGTTGAATCAGCTCAATGTGGTCACTAAGAAGCCAGCAAAGGGAGTTAGTCACATTGAGGAAACAGCGCAGAAAATCTTGCTTGACGTCATTCTTGAATTAAGAACAATTTTTAAAAACATTTTCAAGCAGGGAAAGATGTATTCAAATGCACTTTCTTTCAACGTTATATCAATGAAGTTGTTTCTGATCATATGTTTTAGTTACGCATCACCAATAATAAGATAAAGAGCAGACTGCATTGAAACAGGTCATTCATGGCATATTTGCTATACTTGAATTCTCGTCCAACCTTCCATATCTAATTCAATCAGCATAATCCTCACTTCACTTCTCCCACATGTGCTTAACTAATTTGCCTTAAGAAGTAATTACATTATTTGCTTTAATTGTTCTGTGGTAGTGAGCTTCACATTCTCAATGCTCTGCAGATAAAGAAGTTGCTTCTGAATTCCATATATGATTTCTTGCTGATTATCTGTTGATTGCCTCCAATTTGACTCTTCTCCAGATGTGGAAATATTCTCAACATGTCTATTCAATCAAAATCTTTCATAATTTAAATTATTTTTATTAAGTCATTGCTTGGCATGCTCCTTTCCAAAAACACGTATTGTTTCCTCAAGGGTATAAAAATTCAGATATGATATCATTCTTTATTTGCAACTTTATCAGTGCCTCAAAATTGCTTTTACATGATGGTGCCTAGAATTGTATGGGTACAACTTTAACGATTCACTAGTTCTTGTTAGTACACCATTCTCTAACAAATTACTAAATATGTGTAATAGGATTTCAGCTGTATCTGTTCGCACAAGAGCAGAGAACTGTTGACTTTGCTTGATTGACATTTCCATGAGGTTCATGTAAATTATTCTGTGATTTTTTTTGCCAAGTCTCAATGTAATTTGCACAAGGTGAACAGGTGTTAAGTATTTAAAGCTTTAACGTTACATTGAAGGTTGGTCTGACTGACACATTTATAGCACTGCAGGAACACACTTTATTACAAAAAACTGTGAACAGGCATTTCTTTTCTAAACAGCTTCACATATTGAATAGAGTCGTTCGTATAGGGATCTGAGTGAAGTGGACTTGGTGAGATTTATAGCAGAACTACATCCAGTGAGGACTATCTCAATGCAAGTCGCTGCAACTTTTTTGCATTGGTCAAGCAGTGAGGTGCTGAGGTGATGAGTTGCCAATTACAGGGATTACAGCTCCTGAAGAAATGATGTGTTATAAGGCAGAATGGATGAGGGAGTTTAAAGTGAAGAATCTCTTGGCGACAGTGACCATAATATGATTGAATTCACCTTGCAGTTTGAGAGGGAGAAGCCGGAATCAGACGTAACGGTATTGCAATTGAGGTAATTACAAAGACATGAACGAGGAGCTGGTCAGAATTGACTGGAAAGGAAGTCAGCAATCACAAGAGTTTCTGTAAGCAATCTGGGAGGCACAGCAGAAACTCAAGGTCCAAAAGAAAGAGCAAAGAAGAGCCAGGAGGGCACATAAGTCTTGGGCAGGTAGGATCAAGGAACAAAAGAATGATGAGAGTAAGTTTAGGGCCAGTCAAGGGCAGGAGTGGCAAGTTGTGCGTGGAGTCCAAAGAGATAGGGGAGGCGCTAAATGAATATTTTTCGTCTGTATTCACACAGGAAAAAGACAATGTTGTCAAGGAGAATACTGAGATACAGGCTATTAGACTAGATGGGATTGAGGTTCACAAGGAGGAGGTGTTAGCAATTCTGGAAGGCGTGAAAATAGATAAGTCCCCTGGGCCGGATGGGATGTATCCTAGGATTCCCTGGGAAGCTAGAGAGGAAATTGCACAGCCTTTGGCTTTGGACTTTGTGTCTTCATTATCTTCGGGAATAGTGTCAGCAGACTGGAGGATAGCAAATGTTGTCCCCTTGTTCAAGAAGGGGAGGAGAAGGTAATTAAAGACCAGTGAGCTTACTTTAGTTGTGGGTAAAGTGTTGGAAAGGATTATAAGAGATAGGATTTATAACCATCTAGAAAGGAGTAATTTGATTAGGGATAGTCAACATGGTTTTGTGAAGGGTAGGTCGTGCCTCACAAACCTTATTGAGTTCTTCGAGAAGGTGACCAAACAGGTGGATGATGGTAAAGCAGTAGATGTGGTGTATATGGATTTCAGTAAAGCGTTTGATAAGGTTCCCCATGGTAGGCTTTTGCATAAAATACAGAGTCGTGGAATTGAGGGTGATTTAGCGGCTTGGATTAAAAATTGGCTAGTTGCAAGAAGACAGAGGGTAGTTAGTGGTTGATGGGAAACGTTCATCCTGGAGTTCAGTTACTAGTGGTGTACCATAAGGATCTGTTTTGGAGCCACTGCTGTGTGTCATTTATATAAATGACCTGGATGAGGGCGGAGAAGGATGGGTTAGTAAATTTACAGATCACACCCAAGTCGGTAGTGTGTGGATAGTGTAGAAGGATGTTGCAGGTTACAGAGGGACATAGATAAGCTGCAGAGATGGGCTGAGAGGTAGCAAATGGAGCTTAATGCAGAAAAGTGTGAGGTGATTCACTTTGGAAGGAGTAAGGAATACAGAGTACTGGGCTAATGGTAAGATTCTTGGCAGTGTGGATGAGCAGAGAGATCTCGGTGTCCATGTACACAGATCCCTGAAAGTTGCCACCCAGGTTGATAGTTTTGTTAAGAAGGCGTACGGTGTGTTAGGTTTTATTGGTAGCAGGATTGAGTTTTGGAGCCATGAGTTCATATTACAGCTGTACAAAACTCTGGTGCGGCTGCACTTGGAGTATTGAATACAGTTCTGGTAGCCGCATGATAGGAAGGATGTGGAAGCATTGGAAAGTGTGCAGAGGAGATTTACCAGGATGTTGCCTGGCATGGAGGGAAGGTCTAATGAGGAAAGGCTGAGGGATTTGAGGCTGTTTTTGTTAGAGAGAAGAAGGTTAAGAGGCGATCTCAGAGACATAAAAGATGATCAGAGGATTAGATAGGGTGGACAGTGAGACCCTTTTTCCTCAGATGTAGATGGCTAGCATGAGGGGACACAGCTTTAAATTGAGGGATGATAGATATTGGACAGATGTCAGAGATAGATTCTTTACTCAGAGAGTAGTAAGGGTGTGGAATGCCCTGCCTGCAACAGTGGTAGACTCACCAAATTTAAGGGCATTTAAATGGTAATTGGATAAACATATGGATGATAATGGAACAGTGTAGGTTAGATGGGCTTCAGTTTGGTTTCACAGGTTGGTGCAACATCGAGGGCCAAAGGGCCTGTACTGTGCTGTAGTGTTCTACGTTCTATGTTCATTCCAGGGAAGATGATGAAGCAACCGTCACTGACAAGGGAAGCCAAGAACAACATAAAAGCAAAAGGAAAAACATACAATGTGGTCAAGATTAGTGGAAAGTCAGAGGATAGGGAAGGCTTTAAAAACCAGTAGAAGGTAACTAAGAAAGCAATGGGGTGGGAAGAGAAAGAGAGATAGTGAGAGAGATTAAATATGAGGGTAAGCCAGCTAGTATTATAAAAGAAGACTGCAAGAGTTTTTTTTTACGTTACCTAAAATAGAAAGAGATCGCCAAAAGTGGACATTGGACCACTGGAAAATGAGGCCGTAAAAGAAGTAATGGGGAACAAGGAAATGGCAGAGGAAGTGAATGGGTACTTTACATCAGAGAAAGATTTCAGTAACAAACCAGACTTCAAGAGAGTCGGGGGACAGAGGTGTGTGCAGTGGCCATACTTTAAGGAGAAGGTGCTGGGGAAGTTGAAAGGTCTGAAGGTGGAAAATCACCAGACCAGATGGATTACATCCCAGGGTTTTGAAGGAGATAGCTGTGGAGATTGTGGCGGCTTTGTCTGTAATATTTCAGGTATCACTGGAGTTAGGGAAGGTCCTGAAGGACTGGAAAATAGTTAATGTAACACCCCTGTTTAAGAAGAGAGAGAGGCGGAAGACATGTAAATATAGGGCCAATCTATGTGCTCCACATCTTATAAACTGGTAACAGAAGTGAAATCTTCAGCTTGCAGACTAATGAGATAGTCTTATAAATAGAATTCATGCAAATATGGCTCACAGCTAGACAGACTGAAACTATGAGCATAAAATTACCTCAACAGCTTGGAGGAATCGAACTTGCAGGCGGCGTGCCAGCAGCATCAGATTGTCTGCAGCTGATGGCAAAACCTTTCCATAAAACTCTTCAACATCTTCCTTTGGATTCAGACCCACACAGACAGTACTGAAAGTAATCAATTCAATTTACCATTAATTTTATAAACTGAAAATATTTCATCCTGCAATACATTCATCGAGCAAACGCAGGATATCCATCAAGACATTTGTGTCAAGTAAAATTCTTTAGCTCTGGTAACCAAACAAGTTGACCAGTTTGACAGCTAATGATGATAGTAAAGCTGCATTCTATCGTCAAAATGATTCAAGTTTTCTTGCATGGGTAATAACATATTCTCAGAAACAAAGGGCGCAGGTCACTACTCGTGACTCCACTGACTTCGTCTGCGGAAGTGCATCCAACTCCAGATCCTTGGAAACCACCTTAAGGAACTGGAGCTGGAGCTGGATGAACTTTGGAGCATTCGGGAGGCTGAGGGGGTAATTGAGAGGAGTTACAGGGAGGTAGTCACACCTCAGGTACAGGAAATAAAAAGGTAGATGGGTTACAGTCAGGGGACAGGCAGACAGTGCAGGGATCCCCTGTGGCCATTCCCCTCAATGACAAGTATACCGTTTTGGAAAATGTTGAGGGAATGACTGACTAGGGGTAAGCCATGGGGTACATGTCTCTGGCACAGAGTCTGTCCCTGTTGAAGGGAAGTGGGGAAAGGAGGAGAGCATTAGTCACGGGGGGCTCCATAGTTACGGGGACAGATAGGAGATTCTTTGGGAACGAGAGAGACTCACAGTTGATGTGTTGCCTTCCAGGTGCCAGAGTCCGTGATGTCTCGGATCATGTTTTCAGGGTCCTTAAGGGGGAGGGGCAGCAGCCCCAAGTTGTGGTCCACATAGGCACCAACGACATAGGTAGGGAAAGGGATGGGGATGTGAGGCAGAAAATTGGGGAGCTAGGGTGGAAGCTTAGAGCTAGAACAGAGTTGTTATCTCGGGTTTGTTACCCGTGCCACGTGCTAGCGAGGCGAGGAATAGGGAGCGAGCGAGAGCAGTTGAACACGTGGCTGCAGTGATGATGCAGGAGGGAGGGATTCAGATACCTGGATAATTGGAGCTCATTCTGGGGTAAGTGGGACCTCTACAAAAGGGATAGTCCACACCTGAACCAGAGGTGCACCAATATCCTGGGGCGGGGGGGTGGGGAAAGGAATTTGCCATTGCTGTTCAGGAGGGTTTAAAACTAATTCAGCAGGGGGATGGGAACCTGAATTGTAGCTCTAGTGTCCAGGAGGTTGAGAGTGGTGAAGTCATAAATAAGGTTTCAAGGTCGCAGGAGCGTACCTGCAGGCAGGAAGATGGTTTGAAGTGTGTCTACTTCAACACCAGCATCCGGAATAAGGTGGGTAAACTTGCAGTATGGGTTGGTACCTGGGACTTTGATGTTGTGGCCATCTCAGAGACAAGGATAGAACAAGGGCAGGAATGGTTGTTGCAGGTTCCAGGGTTTAGATGTTTCAGTAAGATCGGGGAAGGGGTAAAAGAGAGGGAGGTTTGGCATTATTAGTTAAGGACAGTATTACGGTGGCAGAAAGGACATTTGATGAGGACTCGTCTACTGAAGTGGTATAAGCTGAGGTTTGGAACAGGAAATGAGAAGTCACCCTGTAGGGTGTTTTCTATAGGCCTCCGAGAAGTTCCAGAAATGTAGAGGAAAGGATTGCCAAGATGATTCTGGATAGGAGCGAAAGTAACAGGGTAGTTGTTAGAGGGGACACCAACTTTCCAAATATTGACTGGAAATGCTACAGGTTGAATACGTTAGAGGGGTCAGTTTTTTGTCCAATGTGTGCAGGAGGGTTTCCTGACACAGCATGTAGATAGGAGAACAAGAGGTGAGGCCACTTTGGATTTGGTTCTGGGTAATGAACCAGGCCAGGAGTTAGATTTGGAGGTAGGTGTGCACTTCGTGATAGTGGCCACAGTTCAGTTATGTTTACTTTAGCAATGGAAAGGGATAGGTATATACTGCAGGCCAAGAGTTATAACTGGGGGAAAGGCAATTATGAGGCGATTAGACAAGACTTAGGATGCATAGGATGGAGAAGGAAACTGCAGGGGTTGGGCACAATTGAAATGTTGTCGAGGAGAATACTGAGATACAGGCCATTAGACTAGATGGGATTGAGGTTTACAAGGGGGAGGTATTAGCAATTCTGAAAGGCGTGAAAATAGTTAAGTCCCCTGGGCTGGATGGGATGTATCTAGGATTCTCTGGGACGCAAGACAGGAGATTGCAGAGCTTTTGGCTTTATGTCGTCATTATCTTCGGGAACAGTGCCAGAAGGCTGGAGGATAGCAAATGTTGTCCCCTTGTTCAAGGAGGGGAGGAGGGACAATCCTGGTAATTAAAGACCAGAGAGCCTTATTTCGGTTGTGGGTAAAGTGTTGGAAAGGATTATAAGATTAGGATTTATAATCATCTAGAAAGGAATAATTTGATTAGGGATAGTCAACATGGTTTTCTGAAGGGTAGGTCGTGCCTCACAAACCTTACTGAGTTCTTTGAGAAGGTGACTAAATAGGTGGATGAGGGTAAAGCGGATGATGGGGTGTATATGGATTTCAGTAAAGCGTTTGATAAGGTTCCCCATGGTAGGGTATTGCATAAAATACAGAGTCATGGGATTGAGGGTGATATAGCGGTTTGGATCAAAAATTGGCTAGTTGCAAGAAGACAGAGGGTGGTGGTTGATGGGAAATGTTCACCCTGGAGTGCAGTTACTAGTGGTGTACCGCAAGGATCTGTTTTGGGGCCACTGCTGTTTGTCATTTTTATAAATGGCCTGGATGAGGGTGGAGAAGGATGTGTTAGTAAATTTGCAGATGACACTAAAGTCAGTGGAGTTGTGGATAGCAGGGAAAGATGTTGCAGGTAATGAGGGACATAGTTAAGCTGCAGAGATGGGCTGAGAGGTGGCAAATGAAGTTTAAAGCGGAAAAGTGTGAGATGATTCACTTAGGAAGGAGTAACAGGAATACAGAGTACTGGGCTAATGGTAAGATTTTTGGCAGTTTGGATGAGCAGAGAGATCTCGGTGTCCATGGACGTAGATCCCTGAAAGTTGCCACCAGGTTGACAGGGTTGTTAAGAATGCACTAGGAATATTGCGTATAGTTCTGGTCACTGCATTATAGGAAGGATGTGGAAGGAGGCAGAGGAGATTGACCAGCATGTTGCCTGGTATGGAGGAAAGGTCTTATTAGGGAAGGCTGAGGGACTTGAGGCTGTTTTTGTTAAAGAGAAGGTCAAGAGTTGACCTAATAGAGACATACAAGATGATCAGAGGATTAGATAGGGTGGACAGTGAGAACCTTTTCCCTTGGATGGAGATGGCGAGCATGAGGGGACATAGCTTTAAATTGAGGGGTGATAGATATAGGACAGATGTCAGAGGTAGGTTCTTTACTCAGAGAGTAGTAAGACCGTGGAATGCCCTGCCTGCAAGAGTAGTAGACTCGCCAACTTTAAGGGCATTTAAATGGTCATCGGATAAACATATGGATGATAATGGAACAGTGTAGGTTAGATTGGCTTCAGTTTGGTTTCACAGGTCAGTGCAACATCAAGGGCCGAAGGGCCTGTACTGCGCTGTAGTTTCATGTTCTACTTTCACATGGTTCATAATTGTTGGGTAAGCGTTAACAGCACGACTCAAATCTAGAAAGTTACTGGTGAATTTATTAGAGGGTTTCAAGTAATATTATAAATTATGAGAATACAAATTCGAGTTATAAACTGATAAGAGATATACAGCATGGAAACAGACCCTTCGGTCCAATGTGTCCATGCTAAACAGATATCCTATATAATTCTGGTCGCATTTGCCAGCATTTGGCCGATATCCGTCTAAACCAGGAGGGTAGCAAATGTAATTCCCTTGTTCAAGAAAGGAAATACGGATAATCCTGGGAATTACAGACCAGTCAATCTTACTTCTGTGGTGGGCAAATTATTGGAGAGGATTCTGAGAGATCATATTTATGATTATTTGGAAAAGCACACTTTGACTAGAAATAATCAGCATAGCTTTGTGAGAGGCAGGTTATGCCTCACAAGCTTTATTGAATTCTTTGAGGATGTAACAAAACACACTAATGAAGGTCGAGTAGTGGGTGCAGTGTATATGGATTTTAGCAAGGCATTTGATAAATTTCCCCCGGGTAGGCTCATTCAGAAAGTAAGGAGGCATGGGATTCAGGGAAATTTGGCAGTCTGGATACAAAACTGGTTGTCCAATAGAAGACAGAGGGTGGTAATAGATGGAAAGTATTCAGCCTGGAGCTCGGTGGCCAGTGGTGTTCCGCAGGGATCTGCTCTGGGACTTCTACTCTTCGTGAACTTTACATATGACTTGTATGAGGATGTGGAAGGGTGGGTTAGTAAGTTTGCCGATGACGGGGAGGTTGGTGGAGTTGTGGACAGTATGGAGGGCTGTTGTAGGTTGCAATGGGACATTGACAGGATGCAGAGCTGGGCAAAGAAGTGGCAGATGGAATTCAACCTAGAAATGTGTGAAGTGATTCATTTTGGAAAGTCGAATTTGAAAGCAGAATACAGGGTTAATGGCACGATTTTTGGCAGTGTGGAGGAACAGAGGGATCTCGGAGTCCACATCCGTAGATCCCTCAAAGTTGGTACCCAAGTTGATAGGATTGTAAAGAAAGCATATGGTGTGTTGGCTTTCATCAGCAGGGGTACTGAGGTTAGAGCTGTGAGGTTATGCTGCAGCTCTATAACATCCTGGATAGACCACACATGGAATACTGCATCAGAGATAATGGGAACTGCAGATGCTGGAGTATCCGAAATAACAAAGTGAGGAGTTGGATGAACACAGCAGGCCGAGCAGCATCAGAGGAGCACAAAAGCTGACGTTTTGGGCCTAGACCCTTCTTCAGAAAAGGGGGATGGGAAGAGGGTTCTGAAATAAATAGGGAGAGGGTGGAGGCGAATCAAAGATAGATAGAGGAGAAGATAGGTGGAGAGGAGACAGACAAGTTAAAGGAGCAGGGATGGTGTCTGTAGAGGTGAGTATAGGTGGGGAGGTAGGGAGGGGATAGGTCAGTCCAGGGAGGATGGACAGGTCAAGGGGGCGGAATGAGGTTAGTCGGTGGGAAAAGGAGGTGCGGCTTGAGGTGGGAGGGGGGGATAGGCGAGAGGAAGAACAGGTTAGGGAGGTGGGGACGAGCAGGGCTGGTTTTGGGATGCAGTGGGTGGAGGGGAGATTTTGAAGCTTGTGAAATCCACATTGATACCATTGGGCTGCAGGGTTCCCAAGCAGAATATGAGATGCTGTTCATGCAACCTTCAGGTGGCATCATTGTGGTACTGCAGGAAGCCCAGAATGGACATGTCGTTGAAGGAATGTGAGGGGAAGTTGAAACGGTTCGCGACTGGAAGGTGCATTTGTTTTTTGCGAACTGAGCGTAGGCGTTGTGCAAAATGGTCCCCAAGCCTCCACTTCATTTCCCCCTTGTAGAGGGGGCCACAAGGGGTACAGCAGATGCAGTATACCACTTTGGCAGATGTGCAGGTGAACATCTGCTGGATGTGGAAAGTCTTCTTGGGGCCTGGGATGTGGGTGGGGGAGGAGATGTGAAGGCAAGCGTAGCACTTCCTGCGGTTGCAGGGGAAATTATCCGGTGTGGTGGGGTTGGTGGGGAGTGTGGAGCGGACAAGGGAGTCCTGGAGACAGTGGTCTCTCCGGAAAGCAGAAAAGGGTGGAGATGGAAAAATGGCTTTGGTGGTGGGGTCGGATTGTAGATGGCGGAAGTGTTGGAGGATGATGCGTTGTATCCAGAGGTTGGTGGGGTGGTATGTGAGGATGAGGGGGTTCTCTTTTGGTAGTTATTGCGGGGATGGGGTGTGAGGGACGAGTTGCGGGAAATGCAGGAGATATGGTCAAGGGCGTTCTCGGCCACTGCGGCGGGGGGGGGATGTTGCAGACCTTGAAGAACGAGGACATCTGATATTGGAATGCCTCGTCCTGGGAGCAGATGCGGCAGAGGCGAAGGAATCGGGAATAGGGGATGGAATTTTTGCAGGGAGGTGGGTGGGAGGTGGTTTTGTGCTCGGCTTGCTGTGTTTATCCAGCTCCACGCTTTGTTATCTTGGAATATTGTGTTCAGTTCTGGTCACCTCATTAGAGGAAAGATGTGGAAGAGAGGGTGCAGAGCAGATTTACCAGGATGCTGCCTGGATTGGAGGGCAGGTCTTACGAGGAAAGGTTGAGGGAGCTAGGGCTTTTTTCATTGGAGTGAAGAAGAATGAGAGGTGACTTGATACAGGTGTACAAGACGATGAGAGACATAGATAGAGTGGATAGTCAGAAACATTTTCCCAGGGCAGAAATGACTATCATGAGGGGCATAATTTTAAGGTGATTGGAGGAAGGTATGGGGTAGATTCTTTACACAGAGTGGTGTGTGTGTGGAATGCGCTGCTGGCAGTGGTACTGGAGTCAGATATTTTAGAGGCTTTTAAGCAACTTTTGGTAGACACATGGAGGACAGTAAAATGTAGGGTATGCAGGGTAGTTTGATCTTAGTAGGATAATAGGTCGGCACAATACTGTGGGCCAAAGGGCCCGTACTGTGCTGCACTGTTCTAAGTTTTATGTTCTATGTTCTAAACCCCTCCTATTCTTACACCCATCCAGATGTCTTTTAAATATTATTACTGTACCAGCCTACACCAGATTCTCCGGCATCTTATTCCATACACGCATCACCGTCTGCATGAAAATGTTGCTCCTTCGGTTCCTTTCATATCTTTGCCCTCTCACCTTAAACTTATGCCTTCTAGTTTTCATTTCCCCCACCTCAGGGAAAAGACCTTGCTGATTTATCCTTTTCATGCCCCTCATGGTTGTATAAACTTCTGTAAGGTCACCCCTCAGCCTCAGACACTCCACGGAAAATAGCTCCAAACTATTCAGCCTCTGTCTACAGTTCAAACCCTCTAACCCTAGCAACATCCTCATCCATGTTTTCTGAACCCTTTCAAGTTTCACAATATCTTTTCTATAGGAGGGAGACAGCATGACAGGCAATATCCCAAAAGTGGCTGAACTAACGTCCTGTACAGCCACAACATGACCTCTCAATCCTTTACTCAATGCACTGACCAAGAAAGGCAAGCGTACCAAATGCCTTCTTCACTATCCTACCCACCTGTGACTCCAATTTCAAGAAACTATAAACCTGCACTCTAAGGTGTTCTTCACAATCACTGAATGAAGTAACATTAAAGGAAGACTACAAGTGTTCCACCAGATTGGGAGGAAGTAAATAGTGATTCCTTTGCTGAATACTATTGTATAAATTGTGTGATCCTAAGCTCTGAATCACTTGCCATTTTAATTACTTGCCTGCTCCAGCCATCTAAATTGATCCTATGAAGCTTGAGTGCCAGCACCTCATTTTTCAATTAAACACTTTCAAATTCAATATCTATTTCATTCATTTCAGATGAAAGCTCTGGTTCCATTTTTTCTGGTGTTCGTAATGATTCTGCTAATCTCAAATTCAACCCCTCTAGAGCTATCTTGCCTTTCTTTACTTGTTCCATTATCACCCTCTTTTGCCTTATACTGTTGTTCCTTTGTCATTCACAAAATCCCGCTTTTGACCCCAAAATAGTCCTTCCGCTTTGTTTTTTTCTTGCCTCACCTACAGGCTTGCTTGAAAAATAACTGTATTCAAATAGACAAATAACTATATTCCATTCGCATTTATTCTCAAATTGATAGTGTTCTAGTCAATTGAGTGGTTTAAGCCAATTATAAACTTTTAATATCCCTAACACATTAAGTGGCCATAAAATAACAAATGTCACACTATTCTATCTTGCTCCAGGGTACTGGGACTGACTGGATGTGGCAAGTCTCTTATTTCCATGATCAGAACTCTGAATATGAACTGTGTTGTTTCAGGAGCACCTGCATGTAAAACGAACTCTGCTAATTTGCATTATGCAATACTTATAAGCTAAAATATACTCTGGACAGTAAAATGAAGGAATGGTGGAGATTCACGTCATAAACCAACGTATTATACTTTAGACAAACAAAATAATGAACCTACACCACATTTGATAGCTAGTTTGCTTGACTGAAGGAAAATAATTTTTATTGGCATTGAAATCTGATTTCTTCGATTAAAGGTATGCCAAATAGACTTCTGATTAAAACCCAGGTTGCCAGTGCATCTTTCTATTCTTGTGTTCACCAACAGAACAGAATCCATGATGGAATACCACACGTGCAAGCACCTCAGAAGCTTCACACCATCCAACTATATCACTGTACATTCAGTGTTGCTGAGTTAAAATCTGGGAACTCCCTTCCTAGTAGCACTTTTGATTCACCAGTACCCCAACGACTATAGCAAGTTCAAGTGGACAGCTCACACCAGCTTCTCTTCAGCAGTTAGAGTTGGGTGGTAAACGCTGGACCAGGCAGTGACGTCCACATCCCATGACAGAATAAAACACACATACTGCCAAGCATACATGAATGACCAACATAATGGGTGTGAGGTATTCAGTAATTAGTGAATACAATAAATCATTGTCTTCTGTCTTTGGCGAGGGTTAAGGTTTAACTCCTTTGCATTTGAACATTCCCGTGTTTCAGGGCATTTAAAACAAAAACATATCGGTTTGAACATTTAAATGGGAAATCATACGCAAATCCTTCGCGTGGAAATCTTTAGGAAAAGAATTACCTTTTTCTGCAGAAGCAATGTGGAATGGAACATTAATTGAGGATTCCTGATCTACTTTACCTGACTATCTCAGCCAGATCTACTGCCGTGGACCAGCTTCCTGGAATGTTGTGGTAGTCTTGTTTAAGCACCAATATACAATATTGAATCAGGTCATAATAATAAATATCCTCTTTTAGTTTCTGTTGCTCTTTGCTTTCTACAGGTGGTTCCTTCAGGATTTCTGTAAAAAAAAAAGGAAGACTATAAAAGGGGGATGAGTTAATTTCACACAAAATACAAAATTTCAAGACAGCCTAGAGAATATGGAAACATCACAGTTTGGTCCTGAATACCATTCACAATTGAGGAGATTTAAAGACAAAATCTTAACCACTCATGACTGCAAGATTCAGAGTAGTATGAAAAGAAAAATGCCCGTTTCATTAAGCACCAACGTAGCTTTCATTGTAACACCTTGAAATCACTAAATGCATTTTTACTCAGCTCCCCTCCTCTTGACATTATCAGCAGTTGCCATCCAATTAAAAATAAAATACGTTACCCACCAGTGCATGCCATGTACAGATCATGATGGGCACACAAAACAACGGTTTTCTCATCACCCCTGCAGGTACTTATGATGCCTAGAATCCAAGTCCAAAACTGCTGCAACATTTCTGATGTGAATCACACTCTAGCTAAGAGCCAAACAAAGTAATCTGGATGCACATTCCCACCAGTATCAAAATCCAAAGGTACATGAATGAATAAAATATTCAAGGGATGCACCTCATGCACACTGGAAATTGCAACTGTGTCATAAGATAAATAAATGTATAGTTAGGCGCACAATGACTTCATATAACACGTATGTAAATGTTAGCGAGTTTTGAGAAGATTTGTAGCTCAGGTTGAGGTTCTGGATGTGAGTTTGCTCGCTGAGCTGGAAGGTTCGTTTTCAGACGTTTCGTCACCATTCTAGGTAACATCATCAGTGAACCTCCGACGAAGCGCTGGTGTTATGTCCCGCTTTCTATTTATCTGGTTAGGTTTCCGTGGGTTGGTGATGTCATTTCCTGTTCTTTTTCTCAGGGGATGGTAGATTGGCTCCAAATCAATGTGTTTGTTGATGGAGTTCCGGTTGGAATGCCATGCTTCTAGGAATTCTCGTGCGTGTCTCTGTTTGGCTTGTCCAAGGATGGATGTGTTGTCCCAATCAAAGTGGTGTCCTTCCTCATCTGTATGTAAGGATACTAGTGATAGTGGGTCATGTCGTTTTGTGGCTAGTTGATGTTCATGTATCCTGGTGACTAGCTTTCTGCCAGTTTGTCCAATGTAGTGTTTGTCACAGTTCTTGCAAGGTATTTTGTAGATGACATTCGTTTTATTTGTTGTCTGTACAGGGTCTTTTAAGTTCATTAGCTGCTGTTTTAGTGTGTTGGTGGGTTTGTGGGCTACCCTGATGCCAAGGGGTCCGAGTAGTCTGGCAGTCATTTCCGAAATGTCTTTGATGTAGGGGAGAGTGGTTATGGTTTCTGGGCCTGTTTTGTCTGACATCACCAACCCAAGGAAACCTAACCAGATAAATAGAAAGCGGGACATAACACCAGCGCTTCGTCGGAGGCTCACTGATGTTATTACCTAAAATGGTGACGAAACATCTGGGAACAAACCTTCCAGCTCAGCTTACATCTGGAACAAAATAAAGACCCACTCTTCTGTGGACCGAGAGGAGGAGAGCGCTGTGTTGGAGGTGGAAGGAAGACGTCGGATTGGCTGTGCACCCTTGCAACCGGTGGATCTTAATGTTGGCTTCGGCCTAACGCTGGTTCAGGGGAGCAGCCAACCTGCAACGATGGCTGCGGCAAGTGCTCATGCCCCAGGTCAGGGGGTCCGGAACACCATCTGTGTCTCCGTGAAGAAGGTGGATGAAGGTGCACCTGTGGACCGCATCTTCTTCGTGAAGAGGGTCCTGTTGGACTGTTGTGGGTTCGCTGCTGCGGACATTTACTGCCTGCAGGATTTCCCCGGAGGAGGTTTTTAACGACGTAACCTTCAGGACTGCCAAGCTTTCCGAACGCTTCCTGGAGGTTTTCAAGGAGAAAGGAGGTGAGGGCCCCCTCTGTGTATTGACCGCTGTCCCGCTGTTTGTGATGCCAGCGCAGAGGAGCCGTATGGTGACTGTACACATGTACAACCCGCATGTGCCAGCAGTCGATGTCCTGACCTTCCTTGGAAGGTACGTGAAGGTTGAAGGGGACCTAACCGACATCATGGACCCCTTTGGCATCTGGACCAGTAAGAGGCAGGTCAAGGTGACGCTGAGGATCGGCGCGGATGGGAACATTGTACACCCACCGTCCAGCTTCGCGATCGGCGGGAGCAAGGGCTACCTGACCTATGCAGGGCAACCTAAAGTCTGCCATGCCTGTGGTAGGTCAGGTCACGTGGCAGCCGACTGCAAAGCCACCATCTGCAGGAACTGCAGGGAGGAGGGACACCTTGCAAAGGAATGCCCACAAGAAAAAAGCTGCAACCGTTGAGGGGGAGCGGGCCACCTCTATAGGGCATTCCCGCGGCGGGGGACCCCCTACGCCCAGGTCGCCGGCAGGGGCAATGCGGGGCCAGCCCCCTCCCCCCCCAACCCCCCGGAGGAGAGGAAGGCACCAGGGCCCTGCAGGGACCCCACTAATGTGCAGGACGGCCAGGTCGTGCAGGAGGGCGCAGCCCCGCAGGATGGGCCCGAGGCCAGCAAAGCACCCCTCCAGGCTCCACTCCCCGCCCCCGACAACCCGGAGTTGATGGAGGCAGCGACAGGCGACCCAGGGGAGTGGACGACGGTCCGGCAAGCGAGGAGGAAGGTGCGTTGGCGGGCCCAGGAACCGCCACCATCAGGCGGGAAGAGGCAGCTACAGGGGGGCTAGAAGAACTCCTCTGACGAGGGAGATTTGGAGGGGGCCCGCCCAAAGCAGAAGTTAAAGATCTCAAGGGAGAAGGAAAGCAGCACCCCGCTTCCAGGTGACGGGAGGCATCCTGAGGCTCCCTCCGACACCCAGCCACGCGCCGCTGGGGCCCTGCAGGGCCCCCCGGAACTTCCAGGCAGGAAGGAGGAAACAGCGCGTCCCCAGCCTGACCCAGAGCCAGACTCTCCTGCCTCCGTACCCCCGACGGGGGGATGCCACCCGGAAGGCAGCACGGACGGTTTCCTCAGCCAGGAGAGCGTCCAGCAGTAAGCCCGGGCAATGGGCATGAAGGGACAGATGGAGGGGCTGGACCTTGGACTTGGGAAAGTCACTGCGGTCACTGCCCACAATGGGGTACGAGTTGCGAGCATTAATGTGCGCAGTGTTAAGTCAACCGCGAGATGTGTATCCACGTTGGCCTACCTGACCACCATCAGGGCGGACCGCCTGTTTCTGCAGGAGCGCAGGATACCGCACCTCAGCTGGTACGGGAAATGGTCCGGTGCCTGGACCTGTGGGCCTTTGATCTGGTCGGGGGGTAACGACTGTTGCTCCTCGGTCCTGGCTATTCTGCTGCGGGGGTGTGACTTCACCGTCTCTCAAGTTCAGGAGGTGGTGGGTGGACACCTCCTAGTGGCTGATGTCACCTACAGGAACACTCCCCCGAGGCTGATCAACGTGTCCGCCCCAGCGGTACGGAATGAGCGGTTGGCCGTCCTGCAGCAGCTTCCACCCCTGCTGGCTACGTCCAGGCCGGTCATCCTAGGCAGAGACTTCAACTGCATCATCAATGCAGATGGAAGATCCGGCGTGGGGACAGCGGGTGGGGGGAGTCAACTGGACGTCACGTCCAGATTCCTGATGGGCACGGTGAAGGACGCCAAGCTGCTCGACATCTTCAGCACTCCTGCGGACGGAGCGCAGCGGAGGTACACCTGGTCGCGGCCAGACGGGTCTATTCGCTCAAGGATAGACTTCCTGTTTGTGTCACGGGCGTTCTCGGTCAGGTCCACCGGCATCGAGCCGGTGTTCTTCTCTGACTACTGCCTCCTGCTAGCTGACTGTCACTTACAGGACGACCAGCTGGCCGGCAAGGGGACGTGGAAGCTCAACACGACTCTGTTGACCCCAGAGAACGTCGAGGAGCTTAAGAGGGAGTACGCCGGTTGGAGAACCGTGAAACCCCTCTTTGAGTCTCCGGGCGACTGGTGGGAGACGGTGAAGGAGAACATCAAGAGGTTCTTTGTCCTCAAGGGTGTTCGGAAGGCGAGAGAGAGGTGGGGAAAGCTGTCACAACTCCAGAAAAGGGTGCAGAACCTGCTCCTTCTGCAGTTGGTGGGGGTCGATGTCACGGAGGACCTCCGCGAGGTGAGGGGCCAGCAAGCCTCGCTCTTCGCCGCGGAGGCCTCCAGGATAATCTTCCGGTCCAGGGTCCGCTCCGTGGAGCAGGATGAGATGTGCTCGCGCTTCTTCTTTCAGAAGGTGCACAAAGAGAGCTCTGTGCTTAGCCGGCTGAAGGAGGACGACGGCTCGGTGACGTCGTCTCGGCCCGACATTTTGAGGATCAGCAGATCCTTCTATGCCGAACTGTACGACACGAAGCCCACGGACAGCACGGCCTCCGAGTCGTTCCTGTCGTCTATCACGGAGGTCTTAGACGACGGCACGAGGGAGTGGCTGGACCGGCCGATATCCCTGGACGAGCTGACCAGAGCCCTCAAGTCCTTGGAGAGGAATAGGACTCCCGGGAGCGACGGCTTACTGGTCAAGCTGTATTCCGCTCTGTGGGACCTGGTCGGCCAGGACCTGCTGGAGGTGTACGATAGTGCGCTTCGGGCAGGGGAAATGTGCAAGTCCATGAGGAAGGGCATCATCACCCTCAATTACAAGAGGAAGGGGGAGAGGGAAGAAATTAAGAATTGGCGTCCCATTTCACTGTTGAACGTGGACTACAAAATCCTGGCCAAGGTCATAGCCAACCGGGTCAGGTCTGTCCTGGAGTCGGTGATTCACCCTGACCAAACCTGTGCTGTGCCGGGCAGGAAGATCGCTGAGAGCCTCGCGCTCATCAGGGATACGATCGCCTACGTACAGGACAGGCGGGTGGACACCTGCCTCGTCAGCCTGGACCAGGAGAAGGCCTTCGACAGGGTCTCTCATGCTTACATGAGGGACGTCCTCTCCAAATTGGGGTTTGGGGAGGGCATCCGCAATTGGATCCGGCTGCTCTACACCAACATCGTTGGTGCAGTCTCGATCAACGGGTGGGAATCAACGGGTGGGAATCGGACAGTTTTCCCGTCAGATCTGGAGTCAGGCAGGGCTGCCCGCTCTCTCCCGCCTTGGTCGTGTGCTGTGTGCAGCCCTTCGCCGCATCCATCAGGAAGGACGTGAGACTGAAGGGCGTGACTATCCCAGGCAGCGGAGGCCTTCAGGTCAAGACCTCCCTGTACATGGACAATGTCGCCGTCTTCTGCACTGATCGTCGGTCAACGAGTAGGCTGTTGGACATCTGCGGCCAGTTTGAACTGGCCTCGGGTGCCAAAGTCAACAGGGGTAAGAACGAGGTCATGTTCTTCGGGGACTGGGACGACCGCTCAGGACAGACTACCTGAAGGTGCTGGGTGTTTGGTTTGGTGGAGCTGGGGCGTGCACTAAAACTTGGGAGGAGCGTATCACCAAACTGAAGCAGAAGCTGGGCAGGTGGACGCTCCAGTCCCTCTCCATCGCGGGTAAGAACCTGGTTGTCAGGTGCGGGGGGCTTTCAGTACTGTTGTATGTGGCACAGGCCTGGCCTATTCCCTGCGGTCACCCAGACCATCTTCCACTTCATTTGGGGGTCGAGGATGGACTGGGTCCACAGGGACACCATGTACAAAGACCTGGAAAATGGGGGAAAGGGCATACCGAATGCCACCCTCACCCTGACGGCTACCTTTGTGTGCGGCTGCATCAAGCTGGGCGTAGATCCTCAGTTTGCAAACACCAAGTGTCACTACTTACTGAGGTTCTACTTGTCCCCGGTGTTGCGAAGGATGGGCCTGGCCTCCTTGTCGCAGAACGCTCCAAGTAGTTGGACCGTTCCGTACCACCTGTCCTTTGTGGAGAAATTTTTGAAAGGAAACACCTTTGACCACAAGGCCGTCAGGCAGTGGTCAGCACGTAGTATCCTCGAGACCCTTCGGGAAAAGGAGAGGGTGGATCCCGTCGTGTGGTTCCCCACGCAGACTGCCAAAGTCGTTTGGCAGAATGCCTCATCGCCAGAACTTTCAAACAAGCACAAGGACATTGCTTGGTTGGCGGTGAGAGGGGCTCTGCCAGTGAGATCCTTTATGCATGCCCGGAATCTCTGCGCCTTCGCACGCTGCCCTCGAGGTGGCTGCGGGGGCGACGAGACTGTCGATCACCTCCTTCTGGAGTGTGCCTATGCGCAGGAGGTCTGGAGAGGGATGCAGTGGTATTTGTCGAGGTTCGTCCCGAGCAGCTCCGTGACGCGGGACTCCGTGCTCTATGGGCTGTTTCCCGGGGCGCACACCGAGACTGACATCAACTGCGCCTGGAGGACCATCAATGCGCTGAAAGACGCTCTTTGGTCTGCCGCAACTTGCTGGTCTGCCAGCTGAAAGAACGGACCCCGACTGAATGTTGCAGACTGGCGCACTCCAAGGTCCAGGACTACATGCTGAGGGACGCACTAAAGCTTGGGGCAGCCGCCACCAAGGCGCGGTGGGGAAAGACCACGGTATGAAACCCCTTGTCCAGAATAGAAAAAAGGGCCCTATCTGGTAACTGGGCCCAGCTGGCGCCTTCCCAACTGGTCAGGGGGCCAACTGGGACTGTGCGGGGTGACGACTGCCGGGGTATTTTATTTGCTTTGTTTTTTTTCTTCTTTGTTTTTTTTTCCTTTAGTTGGTGTATGTACCCCCTGGGTAACCTGGAGCGGCTTGCATGACTGGGTAGGTGTATAAATATGTTTTATTTTTTGTACATCTTATGAATAAAGTATATTTTTTCAAATAAAAAAAGTGACGAAACATCTGAAAACGAATCTTCCAGCTCAGCGAGCAAACTCACATCCAGTATGTAAATGTGTTAAGTTGCATTTCATACATATATCAATAACTTGCATTCACACAGCAGTGTCAATGTACTAAGATGTTACAGATGTCGAATTTTTTAATAAATTCACTTTGAGAAGCTTGAACAGACAGTTGGAGGTGTGACAACAAGGTTCTGATCGAAGAGGTAAAATTAAAAGGAGTGTCTTAAAGGAGGACGAGGTAAAAAGTGGGGTAGTTTGTGAAGGGGGTTTCAGAGCTTGGTGCCTCAGCATGCATAATGACCAATGGTAAAGTGAAAATTTAGGATTACAAGAGGTCAGAATTGAAAGAACAAAAATGAGAACTTTAAAAACTGCAAAACAGGAGCCAATTAGATGTTTTGAAGTTTTTAAAGTTCTCATTTTTGTTCTTTCAACTCTGGCCTCTTGTAATCAGAAATTTTTGTTCCTTTAGCATTGGTCATTTACCAAGGATGCAAGGCTTTATACCAGCATATGTCCTCCTGGAGTCTGTCACTATCTCACAACATAGGTAAGATTGCCCACAGAAGGGTTTTGAGGAAGGGTCACCAGACCAGAAACATTAACTCTGTTTTTTTCCTTCAGTTGCTGCCAGACCTGCTGTTTTTGTTCCTGATTTACAGCATCTGCAGTTCTTTCGGTTTTTATTATAGATAAGACTGGATCTACTACTAGCATTCACATGTCAATGAAAGCTACCTTACTTGAATAACATACTGCATGGAAAGATTCTGATCTATACCTTACTCTGGTTAGTGGCAGCACTTCTTGGACAGTGCAATTGAAGGGTAAATTACATAAGAAAGTCGAGGGTATCCAATTTTGTCATATCTAACACAATTCCTTACCTTTCAGTTTTAGCAGGAGGATAGGAATCTTATCATTTGAGCTTTCTGCAACTTCAGCTGCCAAGTTAAAAATCTGGGAATTCACTTCTTCACCCAAATGATCCGTGGCTACAGGCCTGCTCATTTAATACAAAATAGGAGAAATACCTTGTTCAATGCAAAATGCAATACAAGTGTTCACAGCATAGCAATATTCTCACAATTTAAAAGAACAATTCTGTCTGCAAAGAACTGAAAAGTTCATTACACATCACATGAACTACAAGGAAAGATGGCTCCAGGTGGAACTCTCACCAAAAAACACATTTCACACACTCCATGAAGAACACCTGGAATTGACTGTGGTCAATTTAGGCAATATATTCTGGTAAAGGTCATAGATTTGATATTTTGGATAAGAGATGGAGGAGGGCATGAATAGTGATTTTTTAAAATGTAAAAACATTAAGTGACGATGACCAGGATTATATACCTCATAAGGCTAGTGGAAGCAGAGACAGCTATTGGCTCATGAAGTTAGCTATAAAGAGCCCGCAAGAATTTGCAGGGTCAGAGGAACCTATCATGCATTTTAAATTGACATCCAGTATGATATTGAATGCCACTAAACATTCTCCAAGCACTCCACTTATGTGAAAGCATCACTGATTGATCCATCTAAAGCAAAAAGCAACTTCCCAGGTAATTCATATTTTGCAGGACGTCTGTGGCTATGAATCCTTGCAATGTTCACCAGTCTCAAAAGGCACCATCCAATCAGAGCTCCTCTTTTTTCAATGTCTTGAGTATGCAAATGACTCTATATGTGTCCTGCCAGCTATGCCACAGATAATTTGGTGGAACCCTTTTAGCTGTTACCTTTAGCTCAGTATGTAAATTATCTTCTCCGAATCAAAAAGTACTGAGTTCAAGGTGGAATCTATGAGTCAGAGTCACAGAGTTCACAGCATGGAAACCTACACTTCATTCTGACTTGTGCATTCCAGACACACATTCTAAATTAACATAATCCCATTTGCCAGCATTTGGGCCATATAACTCTACACACTTCCTGTTCATGTATCCATGCAGATGTCTCTTAATTGTATTTCTACCAGTCACCACCATTTCTTCTGGCAGCTCAATCCATACATGGACCACCATCTGCATTAAAAAGGTTACTCCTTATATCCCCTTTATTCATATAAAACATTGTCAACAGTAGTAAGTAACCACAGCACGATGACAAGGGGCCATTTTTGGCTGAGATATTACAGTGACACATCATGCGCCTGTTCAGGAAAATGTCCTAAAACACTACTTTAAAGACAAGCAGGGGCGATTCTCCCAGTAACTTAGCTAACAATAATTCCTCAATCAACATGACAAAAAAATTTACTGACTTTTATCTCATTGTTGAGATTGTTCATAACAAAAAAAATAGGCAGGATATGATGCCGACAATCAAAGCGGAAACAGAAGGTCACAGGCTCAAGCTTTCCTTACAAACCTTGAGCACAACATCTAGGCTGAGTGTTCCATGCAGGAGTGAGGAGGTTCTGCACCTTCACAGGCATTCCGAATGAGTCATTCAATTCAGGCATCACTTGTCCACTCACTTGGTTGTAAAAGGTCTCACAATACCATATCAAAGAGGAGTAGAGGAATTATTCCCAATGTTTTGGCCAATACTTAACATTCAAATAATCTGCAGTCGCATTGTTGTTTGTCGAACACAGGACATTACTGTAATAAGCATATTGTGAAAGAGAAAGTAACTGGCTCCCTGGTACATACAATGGTCATAGCAATACCAGCCCTCCTTTCCAGCTTGTGCTATCAAGCCATGAATGGGAGATAAGACCTTCCAACTCAAGGCAAAGCATCCTGAGGATATGCAACGTAAAATTACAGAACAGATGTCATTCACTGGTAAACTGGCAGGCGAGCCCAGGTTAGCATTGAGGAATTCAGCCCAGTATGGGGGTCAGCACGTCCCTGTAGGGTGTGTGAGCTCAGTGCAGGGGGAAAATGTGTATCCTTGTGGAGACTGCCCCGTGTGGAATGACTGCAGCCCATGGTTACACAAAGATTACAACGTGAAATTTAAACAATATTCCCTTTTTATATAATTTATACTAAGAATAGTAAAGTTGAACTCGTAATTTATTGCTTTATTTTCCTACATTGTACGTGAGATTTTATGTTTAAGTTCTTTTGTGCCGAGGATGGCACCAGGAACGTCGAATTTGTACACTTTTCACGGTACTCCTGTACTTGAGTTGGCGTGTCAATAAACCGAATTCTCATGTAGTATGGCGCGGAAGGCCAATCGGCCCATCAAACCTATGCTACCTCTTTAGATAGAACAAGCTGGCCAGGCCAGTCACACAATTTTCTTGGCCTCGCAAACCGGTTTCTTCCACAAGCAGGAGCTTATCCGGTTCCCGTCATCTGAAAGCCGAGGCTTGAATCTGCGTCCACCATCAGTGCAAGTGTTCAATCTTTGGAAAAAGTAGGGGAATTGTTTTCTGTCAGTATCTGAGACTGCGGGGGTGGAGGGCCGCTCTCGGGGAAAACATTCCGGCGATGAAGAACCTCAGGAAACCCCCTTCGATTCCTACCTAGAGTCCAGGCCGCAGACCACCGGCTCATCCCCTCCGTCCATCGTCCTCTCCAGGCCACAGCCTCCCTGCGCCCGGTTTCCAAGGCAACGCCAGAAACCACGGCTTCACATCAGTACATTCGATACACCATTTACCATCCTCTCCTGCACCTACAACCAAAAGTGTAAGAAAAGAAGCAGAGCATAAATTATATTATCTTTAATGCGGGCTAAAGGAGGATAAATTACGCCGGTGTCTCTCTCTCCTCTCGAAACAAAAGCTGAGCTCCTGACGAATCGGCGGAGTGTAGTCTTAAATCATTTTGTATCAGAGATAATGGGAACTGCAGACCCTGGAGAATTTGAAGATAATAAAATGTGAGGCTGGATGAACACAGCAGGCCAAGCAGCATCTCAGGAGCACAAAAGCTGACGTTTCGGGCCTAGACCCTTCATCAGAGATGGGGATGGGGAGAGGGAACTGGAATAAATAGGGAGAGAGGGGGAGGCGGACCGAAGATGGAGAGTAAAGAAGATAGGTGGAGAGAGTATAGGTGGGGAGGTAGGGAGGGGATAGGTCAGTCTGGGGAAGACAGACAGGTCAAGGAGGTGGGATGAGGTTAGTAGGTAGATGGGGGTGCGGCTTGGGGTGGGAGGAAGGGATGGGTGAGAGGAAGAACCGGTTAGGGAGGCAGAGACAGGTTGGACTGGTTTTGGGATGCAGTGGGTGGGGGGGGAAGAGCTGGGCTGGTTGTGTGGTGCAGTGGGGGGAGGGGATGAACTGGGCTGGCTTAGGGATGCAGTGGGGGAAGGGGAGATTTTGAAACTGGTGAAGTCCACATTGATACCATTGGGCTGCAGGGTTCCCAGGCGGAATATGAGTTGCTGTTCCTGCAACCTTCGGGTGGCATCATTGTGGCAGTGCAGGAGGCCCATGATGGACATGTCATCAAGAGAATGGGAGGGGGAGTGGAAATGGTTTGCGACTGGGAGGTGCAGTTGTTTGTTGCGAACTGAGCGGAGGTGTTCTGCAAAGCGGTCCCCAAGCCTCCGCTTGGTTTCCCCAATGTAGAGGAAGCCGCACCGGGTACAGTGGATGCAGTATACCACATTGGCAGATGTGCAGGTGAACCTCTGCTTAATGTGGAATGTCATCTTGGGGCCTGGGATAGGGGTGAGGGAGGAGGTGTGGGGACAAGTGTAGCATTTCCTGCGGTTGCAGGGGAAGGTGCCGGGTGTGGTGGGGTTGGAGGGCAGTGTGGAGCGAACAAGGGAGTCACGGAGAGAGTGATCTCTCCGGAAAGCAGACAGGGGAGGGGATGGAAAAATGTCTTGGGTGGTGGGGTCGGATTGTAAATGGTGGAAGTGTCGGAGGATGATGCGTTGTATCCGGAGGTTGGTAGGGTGGTGTGTGAGAACGAGGGGGATCCTCTTGGGGCGGTTGTGGTGGGGGCGGGGTGTGAGGGATGTGTTGCGGGAAATACGGGAGACGCGGTCAAGGGCGTTCACGATCACCGTGGGGGGAAAGTTGCGGTCCTTAAAGAACTTGGACATCTGGGATGTGCGGGAGTGGAATGTCCTTAAAGAACTTGGACATCTGGGATGTGCGGGAGTGGAGCTGGAGCTGGATGAACACAGCAGGCCAAGCAGCATCTCAGGAGCACAAGAATAATGTGTCACTTGATTTCTGTTAACATGGCACACATCTTGTACACAATGCCCCTATTAATTAAAGATAACAAAGTGTGAAGCTGGATGAACACAGCAGGCCAAGCAGCATCTCAGGAGCACAAAAGCTGACGTTTCGGGCCTAGACCCTTCATCAGAAAAGGGGGAGGTGGACAGTGTTGAAATAAATAGGGAGTGGGGGAGGCGGATAGAAGATGGATTAAGGAGAAGATAGATGGAGAGGAGACACAGGTCAAGAAGGCGGGATGAGGAGGTAGGTAGGAAATGGAGGTGCGGCTTGAGGTGGGAGGAAGAGATGGGTGAGAGGAAGAACAGGTTAGGGAGGCAGAGACGGGTTGGACTCGTTTTGGGATGCAGTGGGGGAAGGGGAGATTTTGAAGCTTGTGAAGTCCACATTGATACCATTGGGCTGCAGGTTTCCCAAGCTGAATATGAGTTGCTGTTTCTGCAACCTTTGGGTGGCATCGTTATGGCACTGCAGGAGGCCCAGGATGGACGTATCATCTGAGGAATGCAAGGGGGAATTGAAATGGTTCACAACTGGGAGGTGCAATTGTTTATTGCGAACTGAGCGTAGATGATCTGCAAAGTGGTCCCCAAGCCTCCGCTTGGTTTTTCCGATATAGAGGTAGCCACAACAGGTACAGGGGATACGGTATAGCACATTAGCAGATGTGCAGGTCAACGTCTGCTTGATGGGGAATGTCTTCTTGGGCCAGGGATGCGGGTGTAGGGGCAGGTGTAGCACTCGCTGCGGTTGCATGGAAAAGTGTCGGATGTGGTGGGGCTGGAGGGGAGTGTGGAGCAGACAAAGGAGTCCTGGAGAGAGTGGTCCCTCCAGAAAGCAGACAAGGGTGAGGAGGGAAAAATGTCTTTGGTGGTGGGGTTGGATTGCAGATGATGGAAGAGTCAGAGGATGATACATTGGATCCGGAGGTTCGTGGGGTGGTACGTGAGGATGAGGGATTTCTGTTTTGGTTGTTATTACGGGGAGGGGGTGTGAGGGATGTGTTGCGGGAAATGCAGAAGACATGGTTGAGGGGGTGAAGTTGCGGTTCTTGAAAAATGAGGCCATCTGAGATGTTCGGGAGTGGAATGCCTCATCCTGGGAGCAGATGCGGCGGAGGCGAAGGAACTGGGAATAGGGGATGTCATTTTTGCAGGAAGGTGGGTGGGAGGAGTTGTATTCTAGGTAGCTGTGGGAGTCAGTGGGCTTGAAATGGATATCGGTTTCCAACGGAGAAACCAAGTGGAGGCTTGGGGACTGCTTTGTACAACACCTATGCTCAGTTTGCACTAAACAACTGCACCCCCCCAGTCACGAACCATGTCAATTCTCCCTCCCATTTCTCAGACAACATGTCCATCCTGGGCCTCCTGCAGTGCCACAACGATACCACCCAAAGGTTGCAGGAGCAGCACCTCATATTCCACTTGGGAACCCTGCAGCCCAATGGTATCAATGTGGACTTCACAATCTTCAAAATCTCACCTCCCCTACCGCATCCCAAAACCAGCCCACCTTGTCCCCCTCTCCCTAACCTGTCCTTCCTCTCACCTCAGGCCACACCCCCATCTCCTAGCTACTAGCCTCAACCCGCCCCCTTGACCTGTCTGTCTTCCCTGCTCTGACCAATCTCCTCCCTACCTAGGTTTCCTCCAGGTGCTCCAGTTTCCTCCCACAGTCCAAAGATGTGCAGGGTAGGTGGATTGGCCATGCTAATTTGCTCATGGTGTTCAGGGGTGTGTGGGTTACAGGGGTCTGGGTGGGATGTTTCAAGGGGCGGTGCGGACTTGTTGGGCCGAAGGGCCTGTTTCCACACTGTGGGGAATCTAAATCTAAATACCTCCCCACCTACACTCACCTTTACCGGCTCCATTCCTGCCTCTTTGACCGGTGTATCTCTTCTCCACCTATCTTCTCTATCCATCTTCTATCCGCCTCCCCCTCTCTCCCTATTTATTTCAGAACCCCCCTTCTGCTCCCCCATTTCTGATGAAGGATCTAGACCCGAAACATCAGTTTTCCTGCTCCTCTGATGCTGCTTGGCCTGTTGTGTTCATCCAGTTCTACACCTTGTTAACTCAGATTCTCCAGCATCTGCAGTTCCTACTATCTCTGTAACAAGGTGTGGAGTGGGGTGAACACAGCAGGCTCGGCAGCATCAGAGGAACAGGAAAGCTGCTGTTTCGGGTCTGGACTTTTCTTCAGAAAATCCCTTGTTGTGTCAACTTGCTCTCCAAGAATTGGCAATCCCAATGAGATATTATGGTCCAAGGGTGATTATTGGAAAGATCAGCTGTTTGAAGTGATTGTTGATTAATTTCCCACAGAATTATTAAAGTTTGTGGAATCATTGACTGAGATTGCACTGGAGGAGACTATTTAGCCTGTCTTCGTATCATAGAGCTGTTCAATCCCTTGATCTTGTTAGACCTCCTCAGCTATTCATCCAATTCACAATTTTTAATTTCCCATTTGGAGTAATGCCCCTCCCCCACCCTGATCCCAGCTATATAAACTACAATACTTCATTTCAAACAACTTTATAAAATGTGTAATCTGTGTTTTTGCAGTAGACCCTCAGAATGAGGCAATACTTTTCTCATGGCAAGGACTCATGCATGCTGCAGCTTGAAATTTAGGTAGTGCTGAAACTGTTGAGATAGTTAATGTATCTAAGGTCAGGCAAACGTTATAAGTGACAGCATCAGATGGACTTAATGTCATGTGATAATTTTATATTGAAGTTCGAATAACTACGGTACTTTAATTAGTCGAAAAGTTAATCTGCTTGAGCCCTGACTATACAAATGTTCCTGAAAGAATTGTAATGTATTTAGTTACCCTGTGATAAATCTTCTGCACCTTCTCAGTAGAAATGCAGTCTCGGTATTCATGTGACCAATGTTAACATAATAACTCCAAAGAACACATTAGGAATAATTGAGAATGGGAAAGGGTTGACAGTGTGTCGTACTTCTATTTCTGAATCAGACAGACTGCTGTTTTACACTCCAGTCTAGGGATTTTCAGATTTAATCAAGGGTGATACTGCTAAAGTAGTGCTGAGGGAATACTAAACGGTCATAAGACAGGGTTTAACAAAGAAGATTTACGAAAATTGTGGTTTTGAATAGGGAAATGAAATGACATCTCAAGCAGTTAAAATAAACACACTACAGAAACAAAAAACAAGATGGTGGGGATAAGAGTGGCACTAACTCAACAGTAGTGCAGAGATTCTGGATGTGAGTTTGCTCGCTGAGCTGGAAGGTTAGTTTTCAGACGTTTCGTCACCATTCTAGGTGAAACGTCTGAAAACTAACCTTCCAGTTCTGCGAGCAAACTCACATCCAGAACCTCAACCTGAGCTACAAATCTTCTCAAAACTCGCTAGCAGTGCAGAGAGCCAGCTTGGATAAGGGCTGAGCGGCCTCCATCTGTGGCACTGTGGTTGCCATAATTTGGACATAATGTGATGCCCAATCTTGCTCAACCGAGAAAAAAAACCACGACATTATTTCAAAGAAGAGCCAGTGAATTATATTCAATATCAGCTCCAAAGAAGAGTCATTGAACTCAAAATGTTAATTCTGTTTCTCTCTCCACAGATGCATTTTCTTTGTTTGTTTTAAATAAAGAACAAATCATAGGACATAGCTTAACTAAAAGCAAAATGCTTAAAGTCTGTGATGGAGGCAGAAAATGCTTCAGAAACTCAGCAGGTCTGGCAGCATCCATCAAGTACAATGATTCTTCTTCAGAACATTTTCCCAGCAGGTGCACTGCTGTCCTTTATTTAGCCCCAACAGAAAACCAGATTGTCCAGACATTATCACTTTGCTGCTTGTGGGATCCTGTTGTGCAATTTTTCCCCTGAATGACAACAGCAGGTGTATTTAAAAGTGGTACTTTGTTTGGTATAAATTGTCCTGTACTTGTGAATGATACCAGAGGATAGATGTAGTTGCACTTGAGGAGGTGAAGAGATCCACCAGGATGTTGCCTGGTGTTGAGTTTTACAGCTATGAAGTGAGGCAGGATAGGTTTAGGTAGTTTCCTGTGGAGCATACGGAGTGGGATACGTTGGCGGTACAATGCTGTGAATCCAAATTGAGATGTATGGACAAGGTAAATAGAAAGCAGCTGTTCTTCTTAGTTGAACAAGGGAAACACTTTTAAAGGAAAGTCAGTAGATTTAGAGGGGATTTGAGTATGAAAACTTTCACCCAGATGCCAGAATGCACTCCCTTCTGGAATATTTGGGAGTGGAACACATAACCTGTAAAAGGTATCAGAGATAATGGGAACTGCAGATGCTGGAGATTCCAAGATAATAAAATGTGAGGCTGGATGAACACAGCAGGCCAAGCAGCATCTCAGGAGCACAAAAGCTGACGTTTCGGGCCTAGACCCTTCATCTAGGCCCGAAACGTCAGCTTTTGTGCTCCTGAGATGCTGCTTGGCCTGCTGTGTTCATCCAGCCTCACATTTTATTAACCTGTAAAAGGTACTTGGATGGGCACTTGAAGTGTCCTAACACTGAAAGTCTGGGCCTTGTGTGGGTAGTAATGTTTGTTTTGGCAGTACAGATTCGATGGGCTGAGTAGCCTCCTTCACGTTACAGGCAGGAAATCTGAATCAATGGGAGGGGATTGGCGAGGGGAAGACCCGACTGCATCACGTGTTTGTCGCAAACCCCTCCTTCATGACGCGAGCTTAAAAACGTCAGGGCCGCGACTAAAAATGGCAAGACCACATGACAAAGGTGACCTGATAGACAATGAGATTAACCAATCAGAGACCGGAACGTCCCACAGCGCCCGATGTCAATCGTAACCGCTGACCAATTAGCTGCAAGTTAGGAGGCGGGGCTTGCGTGTCTGCCCCCTCCCCCCCCAGGCCGCGGAGTTTGGTGAAGGGGCTTTGAGCCGGGGGAGGGAGAGTGTGGGGCGGTTTTATGCATTTATTTATTTTTTTAGGATGAATGCGGGAGCCCTCTCTCATTTTGACAACAAGGAGCACGTTTTGAAGCTGGGTGGTAGCTTTGACAGGCAGCCCAAGTGCGGCTTTCACACCATCCGATGTGAGTGGGGATGTTTGGCGGCGGCGTTGGGGTAAAGGCCTGCCCCCCCCCCCCATCACTGTGTGTGTGTGTGTGTGTGTGTGTGTGTGTGTGTGTGTGTGTGTGTGTGTGTGTGTGTGTGTGTGTGTGTGTGTGTGTGTGTGTGTAAAGGGGAGGTGCGGTGAGGTGAGGTGTGTGTGCGCGCAGGGGCTGAAACCTTACTATGATAGAGAAAGGGAACCAGAGAAACCGGTACTAGTTGCTGCCATTTGGAGTGAGGACTCAAATCCAGGTGATTTGGGATAACAAGGTGTGAAGCTGGATGAACACAGCAGGCCAAGCAGCATCAGAAGAGCAGGAAAGCTAACGTTTCGGGTCTGCTTGGCCTAATGTGTTCATCCAGCTTCACACCGTGTTATCTCAGATTCTCCAGCTTCGGCAGTTCCTACTATCCAGGTGATTTGGGTTTTGATGTGCCTCACAATAAATTGAATAATAAACAAGCCTATAAAGAATGGGGTAGCATAGTAACCTGTCTGTCTCTGGAACAGAGACCTGAATTGAGAGGAACAAAAACAATGTTGCTGGAAAAGCTCAGCTGGTCTGGCAGCATCTGTGAAGGAAAGAACAGAGTTAATGCTTTGGGTCCAGTGACCCTTCAGAAGGTTCCTCAGGAATTCTGCGGAAGGGTCATTGAACCCAAAATGTTCCACTATTTTTCCTTCTCAGATGTTGCCAGACCTGCTGAGCTTTTCCAGCAACATTGTTTCTGTTCCTGATTTACAGCATCTGCAGTTCTTTCAGTTTTTAACTGAATTGAAAGACTTGTTGCAGCAGTATGATGTCAAATGTAGAAATAGAATGGGGAGGACTAGTACTATAGTACACGAGGTGGACATAAATGCTGTTATAATAAAACAGGCTTAATCCTCTCAAAGTAGCACAGGTACAGAAGCAAGTAGAAGTGATGCTCCAAGAAGACATCATCGAGCTGAGTCAAAGTGAGTGGAGTTTGCTGATTATGTTGGTTCCCAAACCTGATTGTCCTCAGTGATTCTGCATAGTTTATCGGAAGGTCAACGCCCCAACTAAATCGGACTTCTGCCCAAATTCAAGGCTAGAGGACCGTGTGGAAAATGTTGGACCAGCCGCACTCATCACAATGTTGGACTTCATGGTTACTGGCAAGTACTTTTGTTGGAGAGACCAAAGGAAGTTACTATATTTGTAACCTCAAATAACTATATCAATTTACAGTAATGCCCTTTGGAACGAAGAATGCATCAGCCACCTTTCAAAGATTTATGAACAGACTTGAGCTGAATATATGGAGACTTAGTGATCTTTTTCCATTTGTGCAAAGATCACAGTACATTTGGCAGAGCTTTTTGAAGGACTGCGGAAGGCAAAACTAGTCATAAATGTAGCAAAAGCTGAATTTGTGAAGGCAGAAATGACATTCTTAGGACACAACATTGGACATGGAATGATGGCACCAAGGAACGTGAAGATAAAGGCTGTTGAGGAATTTCTAAGATCATTCTCAAAAAAGGAAGTACTAAGATTTTTAGGACCGAGCAGATTCTGCCGGAGGTTTATACCAAACTTTAGTAGTGTGGTGGCACTGCTGATGGATTTGTTGAAGAACACACAATTTCAGTGGACAGAACAAGGCTCAGAGGCAGTTGAGAATTTAAAAGCAGTGTTAACTAGTTTTAGCCATATCTATCTGATTATAAGAAAATTGACAGGTCCTCAAAGGTGTATAAGAGGGTTTTTGAAAATCAGGATGAGTGAACTGTCATCAGAAGAGTAAAACTCTGGCTCTCACAGAAATCTTTAAGCCCTCTGATTTAAGCGCCATCTAAAAGCTAACACGGCACACTCAGCTAGCTAATATTTCTGACACAAAGATTTGACAAAAAGGCACGAATGTTCCAGAAGACACAGCCTGACTGTAGTTTAGAGAGTCTAAGCTTTACATTTTTTATCATTTGGTTTACGTAAGTAGGACTTCTTCTATTTATTGGAACAGCATATCTTTGGAATTTGTTTTATTTGGGAATAGTAGCTAGGGAGGAATTGTTCGGTTTGTTAGTAAGTCTGTTAATTTGTTAGATGAATAAATTGTTACTTGTTGATTGTAGAGTGACTGGGAGTTCGTTTCATTTATTCATCTCCTCTGTAACAAGAAGAAGTCAATAGATGGGAGGCTGGTTTGCATGGTAGATTGGACAGCGTTCACAACTCTGCAGTTTCTTTCAGTATTAGGAAGTGGAGTTGGCATACCATGCTGTGATACGATAAGATAGTATTCCTTGCATGATGGATCTATATAGATTTGTAATCCAGGTCTCCAGACCGTTACTTGAGTCTCTAGATTAATAGTCTAGTCATAATACCACTGCACCATTGCCTTGCTGGCCAATGTCCCATAAACATCTTCCTTCCCTCAAAGATAGATTTCCCTTAGAAGTGCAGTTGCCCTACATGTTCTTCCATCTCTTCCAACCTTTAGTTTGTCTGTGGTGGAGCTGCCTATTTCTTAGTCTTTGAGAAAATGGTGGTAAGACCCCTCCTTTTGAATTCTTTGCAGTGTGGGTATGGCTAAAGCTTTCTTCAGGAGTAAGTTCCAGGATTGTGATACTGAAGGAACAGCAATGTATTTCCAAGTCAGGATGATATGAGGCTTGGGTTGGGAACTTGCAAATGGAGATTTTTTTTTCCACACATCTGCTCTTTCTTCAAGATGGTAGAGTCTGTGTTTGAATGTTGTTGCCAAAAGGAGTGACGGTGAGTTATTGAAGCTCATCTTGTAAACGTTACACTTGCTCAGTTTTTCTCTACATGAGCTAATGTTGAGCTTTGGTATCCCAGTCTGCATGGCTTTGTGCTATGCTAAGTAGTCTGTAACTCTTTAGACAAAAGAATACGTAGTCTGCTAGAATCCTTAGTCATTGTGAAGTGATGTCTGCTTTTTCATTCCAGATGATTTCAAACCAGCATCCATTGACACTGCACGTGAAGGAGATCTTGAAGTTGGTAAAGGGGAACAAATCACAATCACCTTTCCAAATATTGAGGTATGAATTTAAACTGCTGACATTTTGCATGTTCATGTGCCAACAAGGTGTGCTAAAACTGAGAGTAGAGAGTTTTTTTTTAGTCATTGGCTAGTTGGCTGGACCAGCAATTATTGTCCAGAGGGTAGTTAAGAGTCAAGCATGTTGCTTTGGTCTGGAGTTGCATGTAGGTCAGACCGGGTAATTTTCTTCCCTAGAGGATGTTAGTGAACCGAATGAGTTTTAGTGACAACTGACAGTGGTTACATTGTGGGACAACCTAGAACGAGAGGTTGCAGTTTTAATCCAAAGCGTGTCAGATTTAAAACAGTTGAGGAGAAATTATTTTTCCTCAAAGTGTCGTGGATCTGTTGAATTCACTACCTCACTGCAGTGGGTGCTGGGATACTAAATAAATTTAAGGAGGAGATACACCAATTTTTTTATTCATAATGTGTTGAAGGGTTATGGGGAGTTGGCAGGAAAGTGGACTTGAGATCAGCTATGACTGTATTAAATGGTAGAGTAGGCTAGAGGGGGTGAATTGCCTTCTACTCCTAGTTCTTATGTGCAGGGTTGCAAATTGGCAAGCTTTATCCCAACTTCTTTATTGAGTTCAAATTTCACTATGTGTCATGTTCACATAGCATTAGCCTCAGCCTTTGTATTACAATTCAACTGACATTACCACCATAGCATGGCCTTCTGCCCTTCTTACATCCCTTTGAAACCTCTGTGCTCCTCAAATTTAGCCTCTTGTCTATCCCCATTGACTGACCTCCAGTATATTGGACGCTTCAAAGGATACCCACGTATGCACGCCTTTATAATCAAAAAAACTACAAAGTGAAAGAAATAGCCATACTTATAAACCTCTTTTCATTAAAACTTTGTATAATGTGTGAAACGAAGGGCAGTTTCCTTTATGTTTTGTGTCTGAAGCGAGCTTCCAGAGGAAGTGGTGGATGCAGGTATAGTTAGGTCATTTAAAAGACATTTTGATAAGTACCCAAATAAGAAATGTTCGGAGGGATGTGGGCCAAGTGCTGGCAGGTGGGACTGGTTTAGTCAGGATTATGGTTGACTGGTTGGAAAGAAAGGTCTGTTTCTGTGCTGTATGACTGTGACTGTAATCAGCCCAGTGGTTTATGACAACTGAACTTGACGAGCTTGCGCATTAGCAGAGAGTGTGTTTTAGAGAATTAAAGATTTTTAAAATTGGGAATTGTACAAACGGGCATTGAGCTGTTTAATAACCCTATCATCTAATAGTTGAGGGTATTTTTTTTAAACCAGGCTGCTGTGTCTTGCCTCGTGGCAAGCTGCTTGAGAGCAGTTTGCAATGATTTGGCTTTTTTCTGTACTAATTTGCATAGATGTTCTGAGATAACTGTTGGCTAAACTTTGATAGAAACTGATGAAACCAATTTCAAGTTCTTTTTTCTTTACAGCCTCCTTAAAGGCTGGGGAAATAATAGCAAGCAATGAGACATTCAGCTCAAATCCGGTATTAGAGCAGATGAATTGGAAGCTAGATTGGCCCATCTGAAACCAGGCAAATGACAGACATTGATTTTCTCCTTTTTTCCTCTCTATTTAAGGCACCCTTAAAATCTATTTGTTTAATTGACTTTCTGACTATCTGGCCTAATTGGTCCTTCAATGGTTTTGTGTCAAATGATGTTTGATGTTACTGTGATGTGTCCTCGCGTGTTTCTGTTTACACAAATATTTCGATTTTTTTTGGAAAATTCATATTTTAAGTGGGTTGTGAATTGCCTTAATTGAGAGTATAACTGCAGTTTGGAGGTAGCTAGTTCTGCTCTAATCAAGCGCCCTCCCATCTATCTTCATCCAATTGTATCCAGATATCTTTCAGTTCCTTTTTGACATGCTTATCTAGTTTCTCCTAATATAAGGAGTGTTGCAGAACAGAGACCTTGGACTGCGGGTTCATAGTTCCTTGAAAGTGGAGTCACGGGTAGAGACAGGGTCGTGAAGCAGCAGATGTTTGGTATGCTTGTTTTTGGTCAATGTATTGAGAATGAGAGGGACACAGTGTTGTTAAGGGAAGCCCAGTGGTATTAACGCTGGACAATTAATCCAGAGTTCTGGGTTCGAATCCTACCATGGCAGATGGTGAAATTTGAATTCAATAAAAATATCTGGAATTAGGGATCTAGTGATAACCTTGAATGAGTTGCTGATTGTCAGAAAAACCTATCTGGTTTGCGAATGTCCTTACCTGGTCTGGCCTATGTGCGACTCCAGACACACAGCAATGCGGTTGACTTTCAATTGCTTTATATTTAAAAAAAACACGATGCCCTCATCCCGTGAATGAATTTTTAAAGAAGTTGGGAGATGGTGTTGTGGCTGTTTAGGACATTGGTTAGCCCACTTTTGGAGTACTGTGTTCAATTCTAGTCTCCCTTCTGTAGGAAAGATGTTGGGAAACTTGAAAAGATATTGGAAAAGATTTACAAGCATGTTGCCAGGCTTAGAGGGTTTCAGCTACAGGGAGAGGCTGAATAAGCTGGGGCTATTTTCCTTGGAGCATCGAAGGCTGAGGGGTGACCTGGTAGAAGTTTATAAAATCATGAGGGGCACGGATAGCATGCATAGCCAAGACCTTGACCTAAGGGATCATATCAATCTGCCTGGTTTAAATTTAAATTTTAACAAAGCTTGGCAGTTAACTGTCAGCTGTATTTAAACTGGTGTGTTGCCCATGGTAATGGCTTTGACAAAGTCTGCTTTCCCAACCTGATACCATCCTCTGCTTCTACGGTCTAATTGTTGTAGCCCTTTACAATAAATTTAAACTGTTTTGATAAGTGCAAGATGAAAAACTTTGATTTTGCAAATATATTTTTTTCTGTGCTACCAAATCACTATGCTTGATGTTATTGGTGGTCATTCATCCCAACTCCGAAACCATCTCTGCAGGAGTTCCATGCGGGAATTTCCATGTCCAACCATATTTTTTAGTGCTTCGTCAATGACCTTCCCTCCATAATGTCAGAAATGCAAAAGATCACTGAGTCGCAAATGGTGCTGAATATTACACAATCAGAAAACAGCCCATAACCACAGTAAAATTCGGACAACATTCAGGCTTGGGTTGATAAGTACCAAACAACATTTGTGCTGCACCAGGGCTGCGCAATGAGTATTGCCAAAAAGAATCTAATCATCTCCCTTTGACATTCAGTAGGAGGATCATCATTGAATCCTTGACTTATCAACATTACTGTTTATTGGAAGCTGAACTGGATGAGTCATGTAGTCATAGTTCTTATAAAAACAAGTCAGAGGCACATGTTAGGAGTGTGATGCCATACTGTCCGGTGTGATGCCATACTCTCCGGTCGCCCAGACAAAACAGTCAACTTCATTTATATGAAGGAGGCGAAGGAATTGGAAAAAGGGGATGGAATTTTTGCAGGAAGGTGGGTGGGAGGAGGTGTATTCTGGGTAGCTGTGGGATTCGGTGGGCTTGAAATGGATATCGGCTTCTAGGTGGTTGCCTGAGATGGAGATAGTGAGGTCCGGGAAGGTGAGTGCAGTGTTGGAGATGGTTCAGGTGAACTTGAGGATGGGGTGCAAGGTGTTGGTGAAGTGGATGAACTGTTTGAGCTCCTCGTGGGAGCACGAAGCAGTGCCAGTACCCGTTGTGGCCTGCTCTACTTCGGGGAAACCAAGCAGAGGCATAGGGACTGCTTTGCAGAACACCCACGCTCGGTTCGCATTAAACAACGGCACCTCCCAGTTGTAAGCTATTGCAACTCCCCCTCCCATTCCTCAGATGCCATGTCGATGCCACCCGAAGATTTCAGGAACAGCAGCTCATATTCTACTTGGGAACCCTGCAGCCCAATGGTATCAATGTGGATTTCACAAGCTTCAAAATCTCCCCTCCCACCCTATCTATCTCAAAACCAGCTCAGCTCTTCCCCACCTCCCTAACCTGTTCTTCCTCTCACCTATCTCCCCCCCATCCCCACTTCAAGCCGCACCTCCCTTTCCTACCTACTAACCTCATCCCACTCCCTTGACCAGTCCGTCCTCCTTGGACTGACCTATCCCCTCCCTGCCTCCCCACCTACACTCACCTTTACTGGCTCCATCCCCGCCTCTTTGACCTGTCTGTCTCCACTCCACCTATCTTCTCCTTTATCCATCTTCTGTCCGCCTCCCTCTGTCTCCCTATTTATTTCAGAACCCCCTCCCCTCCCCTTTTCTGATGAAGGTCTAGGCCTGAAACATCAGCTTCTGTGCTCCCAAGATGCTGCTTGGCCTGCTGTGTTCATCCAGCTCCATGCCTTGTTATCTTTCTTTTCTTTTTTGACGCGCTTATCTAGCCAACTAGATAACTCATAGGCAGGATGGTTAAAAAGGGAGTTTAGTACACTTGCCTTCATTGCTCAGTCCTTTGAGTATGGGAGTAAATTTATAAATTCTGTGCCTGTGCATTTCCCTCCACTTCCCCTGACAAAGGAGCAGAGTTCCGAAAGCTTGTGATTTCAAATAAACCTGTTGGACTATAATATGGTGTCGTGTGCTTTATGACTTTGTCCACCTAGTCCAACATTGGCACCTCCACATCGCGTTTAAAAGACACTTAGATAAGTGCATGGAAAAGAAAGGTTTGGAGGGATATGGGCCAGGAGCAGGCAAGTGGGAGTAGTTTAGTTGGGATTATGTTGGGTATGGACTCATTGGACTGAAGCGTCTGTTTCTGTGCTGTATGACTGACTCTACTACCATGAAAGCCAAATGCAGCAGATGCATGGGAATATGATCACCTGTGAGTTCCTTTCCAAGCCATTGACAATCTTGGTTTGAAACTACATCACTATTCCTTTGGTGCTCCTGGTCTTGTCCCGGAACACCCTCCAGAATCTATTGCACATGGTATTCCTACACCACATGGACTGCAGAGGATCAAGGAGGTATCTCATAACCACCTTGAGGGCAATTATGGGTGGACAGTAAATGCTGGCTTTTGCAGCAACACCCGCACCCATAAAAATTTAAAATGCTGTAATGGCATCTATATCAAAACAACAAAATTACTGATTTTTTTTTGTACTTGCTGTTGCCTTGTTCTGATAACCCACAGGCTTTTAAAATCCAAATTGAGATTTAGCATGAAGATATGCATTTACCTTCCCTGTCTTTTTTCTAGTTTTGGTGTTCATCTGAACCTTGCATCTTGACCCTTTGCCTTGGTTTCTAGGTTGGGTTGAAAATGGGGGAGATTCTTTTAGTGTGTGAGACAACTATACCTGCAGTTTTTCTGGTGCTTTACATCAATTTCAGAATTTCCAGTTTGTGTTCTCCACCTGCCTCTCTAGCATGGATAAGCAGTCCCTTTACATGTCCTTTTGCCATTAGGATGATTTCAGCCCTCCCTGCTTTTCCATGGATCAAACACCTACCACCAGCCTCCTCCGCCTGTCCTCCGCTTGTCCTCATTTACAGGAAAGATGTGGAAGCATTGGAAAAGGTGCAGAGGAGATTTACCAGCATGTTGCCTGGAATGGAGGAAAAGTCTTACAAGGAATGGTTGAGAGCGCTAGGGCTTTTCTCTTTAGAACGGCAAAGGATAAGAGGTGACTTGCTAGAGCTGTACAAAATGATCAGAGGTATCGATAGAGTGGGCAGCCAGAGACTTTTTTCCTAGGGTGGAGGCAGCTATTATGAGGGCGCATAATTCTAAAGTGAGTGGAGGTAGATATAGGGGAGATGTCAGAGGTAGGCTCTATATTCAGAGAGTGGTTGGGTCGTGGATTGCATTGTCGGAGAGGGTAGTGGAGTCAGCCTCATTAGGGGCATTTAAGCGGCTATTAGATAGGCACATGGATGATAGTATACGGTAAGGGTGGAGGTTAGGTAGAACTTAGGTTTAGGGTAAAAGTTTGGCACAACATCATGGGCCAAAGGGCCTGTGCTGTGCTGCACTGTTCTATGTTCTGGGTGACTGCGCTTTTAACTCCTCTTGCTTTCTTCACATCTAAGGTGTGGCTGTGGGTACCCACATGAGACCCATTTATGCCTGTCTCTTTGTGTACTTGGAACATTCTTTGTTCCAGTCCTATTCCGCCACCCAACTCCGCAACAACTCTTTCTCCAGTGTATCAATTATATCACTGGTGTTGCTTCCCTGACAACAGAATTGGAAAAGTTTATCAATTTCACTTCCAATTTCCATGCTGCTCTCTCCGTCACCTGGTCCACTCCTGACTTCTCCCTTCCCATTTCTGGGGATCGGCTGGCTACCAACATCCGCTACAAACCGACTGACTCCTGCAGTTACCTTGACTATATACATCCACCCTAATTCCTGTACAGATTCTAGTCCATTCACCCAGTTTCTCTGTCACATCTGTTCCGATAATTCCGAAACGTCCACCTTCTTCCTCAACCGTGGATGCCCAGCACTTCAGCCCTCTCTCCCCTCCCAAAACAGCGATAGTGTCCCTCGTATCCTCAACTGCATCCAGAGGATCATTAGCCACCATGTCTGGCATCGCCAGCAGGATTCTTCCACCAGACACATTCCCCTTCCCTCCCTTGTCTGCCTTTTGCAAGGACCGTTTCCTGCAGGATACCCTGGTCCATTCCTACTCTCCCAAACCACTCCCCACCACCCCCCCCCCCCCCCCAACACCTTCCCCTACAACCGCAGAAGGTGTAATCCTACCTGTTTACCTCCCCCCTTCAGTAACCAAGGCCCCAAACACACCTTCCAAATGAAGCAGCATCTCACCTGCACTTCACTCAATCTAGTCTACTGCATTTGCTGCTCACAATGTGGCCTCCTCTGCAATGGGAAAACGATGGGTAGACTGGGTGGCTGCTTTGCAGAACACCTATGTTCTGTCTGCACAAAAGACCCTGAACTTCTAGTTGCCTGCCACTTCAACACACCACCTTGTTCCCTGGCCAATATCTCTGTCTCAGTCTTCTAGCAGTGCTCCAGCGAAGCTCAGCGCAAACTGGAAGAAGTGTCTCATTTTCCGCTTGGGTACTCTACCACCTTCTGAACTCAATATCAAGTTCAGCAGTTTTATGGCTTGAGGTCCTTTCTCCCATGTCCTTAACCCAACCCCATACCCCAGGATAACAAAGTGTGAAGCTGGATGAACACAGCAGGCCAAGCAGCATCTCGGGCACAAAAGCTGACGTTTCGGGCCTAGACCCTTTTAGGTCCAAAACGTCAGCTTTCGTGCTCCTGAGATGCTGCTTGGCCTGCTGTGTTCATCCAGCCTCACATTTTGTTATCTCGGATTCTCCACCATCTGCAGCCCCCATTATCTCCCATACCCCAGGCCTTGTTATCACATAGTCTACAATTACACACTACCCATCATCAGCCTGTAGGTAGTCCCTATTAGCAGCTATTCATTATTCTGGGCTGACCATTATCCACTCCTGTCTCTGTCCAACTGTTCTTTTCTCTTTTTGGGCTCAGTCTGCACCTCTTGTTTACTCCTTACCCCTCCCCTTCCCTATCTTCTGCTTTAAAAAAAACCCTTTTCCTGGCTACCGTCAGGGTCACCAGACCTGAAACCTTAACTCTAATTTCACTCCACAGATCTGCTGAGATTTTCCAGCAATTTGTTTTTGTTTGAAACTGAACTGTTGTCTTTTGCCTTCATCTTCAAGTTAATAACATGGTGTGTCAATCATTCACCCATTTCCATTCGCTTCATAAGTCATGGAGAACCAAAGGATGCTATCAATTTCAGGGGTGTCTTCTTCACACAGGGTGGTGCGTGTATGGAATGAGCTGACAGAGCAAGTGATGGAGACTGGTACAATTACAACATTTCAAGGGGATCTGGATGGGTAAATGAATAGGAAGGGTTTAGAGGGCTCTGGGCCAAATGCTGGTAATTGGGAATGGTCAGATTGGGATGTCTGGTCAGCATGGGTGAATTTCTGTGCTGTATGCCTCTAGAACTGTTCAATAATTCTATCAAAACAGCCTTTGCCCCTTGCTCTCTCCCTGCAGCCTTGTAAATTTTACCTGTTTCTAGTAGATGCAGTGCCCTTTTGAAATGTTGAAACTTTTTGACTTTCGACTCCACCGTTCTTTTCGAGGCATGCATTCCAGATCATAATTTGCATTGTAATTTTTTTCCCCTCCTTTGTCCCCTTGATTCTTTTGCCAAGTATCTTGCATCTGTGTACTCACGTTCTGGCATGAGAAATAGTTCCTCCGTATCTATTCCTGTCTCTCTTTGTGACTTTGTACAATCATAGAGCAGCAGAGCGTCAAGGGAAGGCCTGTGGTCTAATGTTGGACAAGGTTATGTTTTATATCTCGGATATACAAAGATTTAATTTATTTTCTTTAAATTTTCCAATCTATGCTTCAGCCCTGCCTTCCAGCTTTTTCTACATTTTCTTGCATTTCTATGTGTTCGATCCATGAGCATAATAAAAGCAGACACATGTAAATAAACTTGGCAAATTGAATATTATATTGGATTTTGGAAGAATTACCCAATTAGTCTCAGTTCCCTACTTTATCCTCATGGCCATGCAAAATTTTCCTTTTGTTACACCTCACTGGGGTATTGGAAATTGAGTGCTGCATTTCTGGAGTCATTACAAAAGTGAAAGAGTTTCTGAAAGTACATAAAACTATGTATGCAAGTTACCTGACTTTTGGGCATTGTATTCCAGAAACATGAATTGCTATTTATTACAAGTAAGTGCATTCTACCTGTGGAGAAACAACTATGAAATGTTAATACAGATTTCAACTAGTTAGTGAAAACTCCCTTATGTTTCCCTTTGTAAAGTTTCCCCTGCACGTATATAGACAGACACAAGACAGGCACAAGGAAAATGGATGTCATGAACAGAAGGAAAGACTAGGAAAGCTGTCCAGTGCTCCCTGACAATCACATTCACTGAAATAATCCCTTTGGCTTGTTACAACTTGTCCTCCTTGTTCTTTGTTCTTCGGGTACTTGAGACCTATTCGGTTGAGAGCAACTGAGGGAAATAAGCTGGCTTTCTTAAGGTGTTTACTGCAGAGAGAAGGGCCTCCTGGAGATCTGATAGCTTCCGTCTAATCTTTCATACCTGCAATCTATTCAGCAGGAGTCAAACACACAGCTGCTGGCAGGCAGGTCTTTGTCATTAGCAATAGCCTGTGGAATGGTAAACCAATCAACTATTTAATGCCAGGATAATGAAATGTGGGGCTGGATGAACACAGCAGGCCCAGCAGCATCTCAGGAGCACAAAAGCTGACGTTTCGGGCCTAGACCCTTCCTCAGAGAGGGTGATGGGGTGAGGGTTCTGGAATAAATAGGGAGAGAGGGGGAGGTGGACCGAAGATGGAGAGAAAAGAAGATAGGTGGAGAGGAGAGTATAGGTGGGGAGGTAGGGAGGGGATAGGTCAGTCCAGGGAAGACGGACAGGTCAAGGAGGTGGGATGAGGTTGGTAGGTAGGAGATGGAGGTGCAACTTGGGGTGGGAGGAAGGGATGGGTGAGAGGAAGAACGGGTTAGGGAGGCAGAGACAGGCTGGACAGGTTTTGCTCCACTAGAGCAAATAGCAGCGCAAACAGCACTTGCAATTAAATGTGGGGTAACCTGCTTCACAATGAGTGCAGCAATCCTTGGTTTATAAAGCAATCCTCTTCCCATTGCAGTCCATAATGTAGAAAAATAAAACAATATTGTCTTTTTGTTATTATCTTTATAATAAGTTAGTATTAAATCTACTCCTGCTTCACGTCTTAGGAGTTCAGTTCAGATCACAGCTAATGTTCCCTCTTAGCTGCCTGCCTACAGCCATTCTGAGAGTCTCCGCAAGATTCATTGCTGGCTATTGCATTGATTTCCAGTTCAGCAGAAGTTGCTGGCATTCATTAACCCAAATTAGCAGTAATGCTGATTGCATCATTATTTAGTGCTGGTCACTGTGCAACTGATTTTTACTTTAATGATCTTTTCAAACTGAAATGATTGACTTTGTTTAAACAGGGCTCAACATCACCCATCTCGGTGTTTAAAGGCTCAAAGAGACCTTACCTGAAGGAGTGTGTTCTCATTGTGAATCACGACACTGGGGAATATCGACTGGAGAAACTTACCAGCAACATCACTGTGAAGAAAACCAGGTGGGTTGTACCATGCTAAGTTTGTTGATGTACCACGAAAAGGTCACTGTGTCCTTTCTCACTCTGGCAGGTATTTTTGTCAATCTGTGGATCTGATTTAAGAATACACCTTTAATTTTGTGGTCAATCTATGGACCAGATTGACCACAAAGTTAGGATGTGTGTTCTTAATTCCAGTTCTTTTTGAGGGTGAAGGGCGCAGTGGTTTATTTAAATGAAACCAGAATGCTGAGATGGTTCTCATTAGGGAGAATCAAGGAGGGATTTAATGGCAGTTAGCAAAATAGTGATACATTTTGTTGGAGCAAGTGAAGGGAAATTGTTTAATAAAGCTATGCATTGTCCCTAAAATTTAGAACTATTATGTCGCCAAGATGAGAGGAGATACTTTTGTGATCTGGATTTCATTACTTGAAGGGGTGCTGAAACAGGTTCAATTGTAACTTCAAGTAGGAAATAGCATATCAACTTGGAAAGGGAACAAGATTGATGTGGCTATGGGGAAAGAGTCAGAAAGTGGACCTAATTTATAACCCTGTTGAAGAGCCAGCACAGTAGTGATGGACCAAATGGCCACCACCTTGTTCTGTGCCATTCTGCTGGGGGTGGCTTGCAACTATTGTGCAGATTTTCCCTAATTCTGCATTGTGTGAGAATTTTGCACAGTGGTCACAGGTGGGTTTTGAATAGAAATGTTAAAAGATGTAGATTAATATGATTAGAAAGTAGATTTAAACTGTGTGGCTCATAATGAGGCCAACGTGGGGCATGGCTGCGTATTTCATGGGCCTGGTGAGTAGTTTCTGTGCTGTAAAAAAACTCTGATTCCATTCAGGGCGGAAGGAAGTAGCAAAATCCAATCTCGCCTTGATCAACAGACCAATCGTCTGGGGCAACAAATGCGCCTCAATGCCAAGGCCTCCCTTACAGCAAAGAATTCTCCTCCAAAGGAAAAAATGTCACCAACTTCTCAAATGGATGATATTGAACGAGGTATGTGGTAGCAATTTAATGTCTGTCTTCTCTCCTTTTGCTGTGCTTGTCTTTTGGCTCCTCTTTGAAAGAGCTATCTGTTTCAATTTCAGTCCTACTGCGTTTAATCTCTGCAGGTTTTCATCTGGTCTTGTCTTCCCTCTCTCTTTCCTGAAGATTCCAATTCATAAACATGCAGAGGATGGAAGTTATTTAATGGTTTGTGCCAGCTGCTTGCCGCATGGAGACTATTGATGGTGTCTTTTGGGGTACTACAGCTTCTTGCTGGGCTCAGCCCCTTCAGAGACCCCCTGCTTGGTTGGGGTGCTTGGTTGACGTTAGGGCTGTGGCCCACAGCCAGACAGCAGCAGCACCTTCTGGGTGCAAATCTGTAGCATTGGTACAGCACAGGGAGAGACTACAAGCCTGAGAGAGGGAAAGTTCCGGGATTTCCTGCAATAAACAGTCTGAAAATGAATTTCGACTTAATGAGATTGCCAATCCCAGCAGTAAAGAAAAATGATGCCAAAGGAGTGTTGAATGCAGACACATTTTTGAAGAGTTTGTACAAATTGCACTGGTTACATGACAATTCAATTCTTAGCAAATACTAAATCGGCAATAAAGTTTTTTTTCAGACGTTGAGACTGTGAAAGGCGTTATGCAAATGAGAGTCGTTTTCAGTTTGTTTTTTCTTTGTATCAGGAGAAATTGCCATGACTTTTTGCTTGAATGACATTAAGCACGCCAAACAACGAGGTTTGATTGTTTATGGATTAAATCAACATCATGCTGTGTCTTTAATTAACCATTAATTAAACAGAGTCCAGATGGGAGTAAGATGCTCTTAATGTACTTCACATTCCAGCTGGGGTTTGAATCATTTTTCTAATTAGTTGAAAATTGTCTCCTGGGAGAGAGAGGCTGTGATTGCATATCATCTGGGGAAAGTTGTTATTGAATTGTGAAATTGTAGGTTTATGGATGTGAGCAAAAAGTGTTTAATTTTTTTTCTCCAGAAGGTTTTCACTTTTTAAGCATGGGAGTAGTAGGCTATTTGGCCCCTTGAACCTGTCCCTCCATCCATAAAGATCATGGTTGATCTTCTAACTCTGTGCCATTTTCCCACACTAACCACGTAGCTGTTGGTTTCTAGAAATTAAAGATCCTTGTTTTGAATATACTCAATGATTAATACTCCTGAACCCTCCAGGACAGAGAAGTTCAAAAATTCACCACCCTCTGAGTTTATGAATAGTATGCTCTTTGTTTAACCATATGAATGTAAGAAATAGGAACAAGAGCAGGCTCAGTCATTTGATAAGACCATTTGCTCCTCTTATTGTGGTCTCAATTCCATACTCACGCCTGTCCCTGACAACAATTGACTCCCTTATTGTTTAGGAAACTATAACTCTATCTCCACTGTTGTATGGTGGGGAGTTCCAAAGTCTCAGGACCTACTGAAAGGAAAAATTCTCCTCCTTTTACATGGGAGACCTTTTTTTAAAACTGAAGCCGCCTTCTGAAATTTCACCCTTTCAAATCCCCTCAGAAGTGTGCCTGTTTCAATAAGATCACCTTGTTCTAAAAGCTAATGGAAACAGTTCTTGCTGTTCCTCAAGATAACTTCCACGTGTTGGGCATCAGTCAAGTGAAACATCCAGATATTCTAAGTCAGGATGGTCTGCCCTGGAAGCAAACCTGCAAGTGGCATTCAAGATATGCATTTTTTTTTTAACCAAGCACTCACTCTTAAGTTGTAGGCATCACTGACTGGGCCAGCATTTATTACCTATTCGTAGTTGCCCTTGAGAAGATGGTGCTGAACTGCCACCTTGAACCGCTGCAGCCCATTGTGCTGTAGACATCCACAATGCCTAGTTTCAATAGGTCATCTGGAGATTTTCTCACTGACTACTTTTTGATTTCTGGGGATTGGATCACTTGATTACATTGCCTTCTGCATGACTGATCGGATAATCCTCAACTTGACTTTTCTGCTTTTTCTTCATAATGCTTGATTCCTTTGCTAATTAAAAACCTGTTCATCTCAGCTTTGAATATATTTGATGGGGGAGATGATGTCCTAGTGGTAATATTGCTGGACTGTTAAATTCAGAGACCTATGTAACATTCTGGCAACCTGGGTTCAAATCCTGCCACAGCATATGGTGGAATTTGAATTCATAGAGTCAGAGAGCTATACAGTATGGCAGCAGACGCTTTGGACTAAATGCCGACCAGATATCCTAGGTTAATCTAGCCTTGTTTGCCGGCATTTGGCCCATATCCCTCTAAACCCTTCCTATTCGTATACCCATCCAGGTGCTTTTTAAATGTTATAATTGTACCTGCTTCCTCCTCCACCTCTGGCAGCTCATTCCATACATTCACCACCCTTTGTGTGAAAAAGTTGGCCATCAGATCCATTTAAATCTTCCCCTCTCAACCTAAACCTAAATTCTCTAGTTTTGGGCTCTACTACCATGGCGAGAAGCTCTTGTATTCACCCTTTCTATGCCCCTTGTGATTTTATAAACTCTATAACGTTACCCCTCACCTCTAAGGGAAGTGGCCCTGGTCTATTCGGCCTCCCCCATAGCTCAAACCTTTAATTCCTGGAAACATCCTTGTAGTCTTTTCTGAACACTTTCAAGTTTGTCAACATCCTTCCTGTAGCTGGGAGATCAGAACTGAATGCGGTATTCCAAAATTAACCTAACCATGTCCTGTACAGCCACAAAAGATCCCCAATTCCTATATTCAATGCATTGACCAGTAAAGGCAAGCACACCAAATGCTGCCTTCACTATCCTGTCTGCCTGTGATTCCACTTTCAAGGAATTATGAACCTGCACTCCAAGGTCTCTTAGTTCAGTAACACTCCCCAGGACCCTTACCATTAAGTGTATAAGTCCTGCCTTTATTGGCCTATCCAAAATCAATTGAAATCTGTAATAAAGAATCTAGTGCTAACCATGAAACTGTTGTCGATTGGCAGAAAAACCCAACTGGTTCACTGACGTCCTTTAGGGAAGGAAATCTGCCATTCGTACCTGGTCTGGTCTACATGTGACATGAGATACCACTAAGCTTTTGCCTTCCCAGAGCCCTTCTCTGACTCTTGCTAGTTTGTGTATTTTAATGGATGCCTCCAGCTCTACCACATTTTGCTTGAATGTCCATTCTTGCTTATGCCTGGAAACTGAGTCGGCGTCAGCTGCTCACCAAGGGTAGTGTCACAGTCTAATGTTCATCTACCATGGAGGCATGATAGCTAAGTTTTATTCATTCATGGGATGTAGATGTTGCTGGCTGGGGCAGCATTAATTGCACGTCACTAGTTGCCCTGGAGAACATGATAAGTAACTTATTTAGAAATACGTTTGCATTACTGTTGATTCTGCATTCAAATAAAAATATTTTATGCTTGGTTAAAGAGTTGATGGCAGAGGTTGGCACTATGGACCAGCTGAGTAGCTCGGATAGTTCATCTGAATCCAAGGGCTCTTCATCCTCCTCTTCAAGTAGTGATAGCTCCAGTGATTCTGAGGATGAGGCACACAAGCCTGCTCCCCTCCCATCAGTATCTTCCTCTCATCCAGTTTCAATGCCGTTAATATCACCTTCACTACCTCAGCATCACACATCAACAGCAGATGTCGTCAGCAGCAGACCTGCAGAATCTATCAATACGTTGCGTAAGTAGATTTTTTTTAACCGTTTAGATGAAATTCTAATATTTTCTGGTTTTGATAACCTGTAGGTGTTGAATGAAATCCAAACCATCTCATATAGTCAAAGATAGGTTGAGTGAAGTTAAAGGGCGCAAGAGAGATCATGAGGTGTGGGAGCCATTCAACCCATTGTGCCTTCTCTGCCATTCAGTGAGATCGTGGCTGATCTGACCGACCACAGTTCCACTTTCCTGCCTTTGCCTCAGAGCCTTTTGAATTAAGCATATTCAAATCATTACAGGATTCAAAGTTGAATATACTTAATAATCCTGCATCTGCAGCCTTCTGTGATAAAGAATTCCACCGTTTCACAGCTCTCTGAGAAGAGATTCCTCCTCACCACTGTCTTAAATGGGCGACATTTCACACTGAGACTATGCTCTCTGATCTTACATCCTCCCACAGTCAGCAGTGGGGAAGGAACAAACGTTTCTACATCTTCTGGCCCAGTCCCCTTGAATCTTTTATGTTTCGATAAGGTCACCTCTCATTTTTCTAAAGTCCAATGAAGCTCATCTAGGGGAAATATATCAGGGCAATACAATATTGGAGCACACTTTCTGTTTTGCAAAAGAGTGTAACATTATTGGTGATTTATTGATATTTTAATCGATTTGCCCAGATGTGTTATTGATACACATCTGGAGCAGACGAGTCTTGAATCAAGGCCTTCTGGACCATACGTAGGACACTGTTACTGCACCACAAGATTTATACTCCAGGTTATGGTACTGGGACCATGTGAAACAGAAGGCAATTTAACTCCTCAAAACTGTCATCTTCACAAGTCATGTGTAATCTACTGTTAATGATTAGCTCTACCTCATCCATTTAATTCCATCATGATTTCATCCTCATCCAATCATTCCCTTAAAGTAATTTAGCAAAATTCCCCGAGCTCCCCAATTTTGTTCTGTTTCATTTTACAGTTGATGCTAAAGTGGTCAGAGTAGATGCAGCTTGTAGATTAACATCCACATTGCTGCAAACAATACTGTCTTTCCCCCCTCTTGTCAGGTGGTGAATGGTTGTCTCCGATAGACAGTGAGCCAGGCCACTATTTGAAGTCAATTTCTAAATCTGATCATTGGCGAATATAACTCAATTAGATCCACAAGTAAGTTTCCAAATGGCCTTACGGGTAACGATGACATGTCGACATTGTCAGCAATCACTCACTAATGAATGTGATTGGCCACCTAGGAAATTCTATGTCACTGATCATGGGTTTTGTGACCCCTTGTGTGGTTGAACTCAATCCCAGAGCAGCATCTTTGACCACACGTTCGGCAGGTGTTAGCAGCTGTTGGCAACGTTGGGAGAGAGACCTACCCCATTGTCAGGGTTAGCAGCATTGTCTTTCAGTGACAGGATTTAGAACATGGTTTGCAGAGATGACTGCTTTCACTACCTTTTTTTTGTCAGCTCAGGTAGCTGCTACAGGGTTTTGTGTGCGAGTATATGCATGTGAAAGAGTGAGATTTTCTCATAATATTTAACAAAATTTGTGGATTTCTCAAATTTTTAAATACAGCAATTTCTTGAACTGGGTTGAATAAAGCATTTTTTATTTCTTATTACATTTTCAGGCAGTGATCTGCAGCTAAGTGACTCTGGAAGTGACAGCGATGAGTAAAGAATCCTTCGTTGTGTGACCGAAGAGACAGAGCGTGATAATACCACAAATTTTTTTTTAAAACAGATACCTGTGCCAAAAAGGAGGAGGAACAGGAAGAAAATTGCCATTGTATAGCGGTGTTGTTTTTGAGTGAACGTGTGCGTGTATACATTCAGATAAATTATACTTAATAAACTTTTGTAGTAACAAACAGCTACTGCAAAAACTTCGAAGTAATCAGTATAAAGTGACAGTGAACGAATGAGTTGTTGTAAGTTGGAATGCAGCTAGCTGTGTTGTCTTTTTGAACCTGTTTCTTGTTTTCTGCCTTAATGATGTATTGTGCAATACTTGATGTCTTAACTAAATCAATTCTGAGACTCTTAAATCAGATACTGATACTCTGCACTATCTGAAAAGGAAGGAACTTGTAATTATTGCAATTACATTATGCTGTAAGCAGGACTTAAGGTTTTCAAACATTTCGTTTTGCATTTTCACAGACTTCTGGAAATGGCTGTGTATGTACACACAGATGTGTGTATAAATGTTGATATTTTCCTCTAATGGAAAGCACTTTTTAAGAGAAAAAACTTTGGCTGTTTTCACTGTGAGCAGTTTATTTAAAATGGAAATAACCATGGAAATTTGATTACAGAATCACTTTTGGTACTTCCTTGATCCAAGTGATATCAGTAAAGTTATTTTTTTTTTTCTTTTCTCAACAGTGTGACTTAAGCGTGATACATTTATATTAAAAATGTATTTTGTAAAATATTTAATAAAGTGAGCGTTACTTTCAGTCCAGTCTTCTGTGAACTTGAGATACACTTCCAATTGTCAGGAAATTGAATCTTGGAAATGTAATTCCTCACTGTTTAAGACTTTGTGGCATTTAATTTTGGCCTGTGGAGGGGGCAAGTAAATGGTGGGGGTGTGGGATGTGGCGCATGGGTGGGTAAGTTGGATGAATTTCAAGTCTTTGCTGTGTTTGAAATGTCACTGCCAGATGTGCAAAATTATCAAATGAGTTTCTTAGCAACCACAAACACTTGAGGCATTTTCTAAGGAGTAGAAATGTTTACAAAAAAGGAGCTAGAGGGGGCCATTTTGATCCTTCAAGCCTGCTCAGACAATCAGCATGATTATGGCTGATTATCCAACTCAGCACTTCGTACGTGCTTTATCTCCTGTACCTTTTTGAACCCTTTAGCCCCAAGAATTTTATCTAACTACTTAAAATACTGAATGATTTTAATCTCAACTGCTTCCTGTGACAATGATGTTGCCATAAAGCGGAGCTTATCTTGTGATCAGCCGTAAAGGAAAACCTCCACTTTGATGAAGGTGTGTCACCAAACTGAAATGTTAACTCTGTGTTGCTTTTTCCACAAGTGCTCCCTGGCCCACTCAGTATTACCAGACGTTTCTTTTTGCTTTTGAAAGACATTTCCATCTTATTCCTCACAAATTCCAAATTTGCTCAATCCTTCAATCTTTTGGTGGACAGTATCTCAAATGTTAAAGCATTTCACATAGTCAATTTTCTTCAATTTACATGATCTGTCATTGCATTTCAATAATTCTATCTAATTTAGTTCCAGATCTTACTCTGCCCAAGCTCCAGACCATAAGATATAGGAGAAGAATCATGCCATTTGACCCATCAGTCTGCTCCACCATTCAAAACTGGCTGATGTGTTTCTCGACCCCATGCAACAAGGGCACAATGTCAGAGTGAAGGGATGACCCTTTAGAACTGAGATGAGGCAGAACTTCTTCAGCCAAAGGGTGGTGATTCTGTGGAATTCATTGCTGCAGAGGGCTATGGAGGTCAAGTCATTGAGTGTCTTTCAGACAGATAGGTTTTCAGTTAGCAAAGGGATCAAGGGTTACAGGAAGAAGGGAGGAGAATGGCTTGAGAAACGTATCAGAATGATGGACTGAGTAGCCTTTATCTGAAGGTTTTCTGATCAAAATCTGACCTAATTTACTGAGCAGATACCGTCTGCTCAGAACTCTGATGCAACGAAAAAGACTGACCGTGAGACAACAGTGTTCCGTGGAAAGCGAGCGTTAGAATGATACCTCGACATAGTGTGGTAAGCATCTTGCCTGCTATTTTACAGTAAATAGTTTGCATTTATATAGCACCGTTTTATAAGAACTCGCAAAAAGACATTGCCCAACAGCAAGGTCCCATTATTGTTGTTGGATGGGCAGTTTTTTTTCTATCCATTTTGTATGATCTGGGCGTCGCTAGCTGGCTAGCATTTCTTGCCCATCCATAGTTACCCTTGAAGGTGTTGGTGAGCTGTCATCTTGAGCAGCTGCAGTCTTCCTACTGTGGGTTGACCCACAATGCTATTAGGGAGGGAATTCCAAAATTCTGACCCAGCAACAGTGAAGGAATGGCGATATATTTCCAAGTCAGGATACTGAGTGGCTTGGAGGGGAATTTGGAGGTGGCAGCGTTCCCATATGGCTGCTGCCCTTGTTCTTCTAGATGGAAGTGGTAGTGGGTTTGGAAGGTGTTTTGAGGATCTTTGGTGAATTTCTGCAACTGGGGAGTATTCCATCACACACCTGACTGGCCTTGTAGATGGTGGACAGGCTTTGAGGAGTCAGGAGATGAGAGTTACTTGCCGCAGTATTCATAGCTTCAGGCCTGTTCTTGTAGCCGCTGTGTTAATGTGATGTGATGAGTCCAGTAGAAGTGACAAGATTGATGAAGGGCAGAGTGGTAGATGTTGTCTAGATGGACTTTAGTAAGGCCTTTGACATGCTAGACTGTTTAGTAAGGTTAGATCACATAAGATTCAGGGAGATCTAGCCAATTGGATACAAAATTGGCCTGACAGTAGGAGACGGACGCTGGTGGTAAAGGGTTGTTGTTTTAACTGGAGGCCTGTTGACTAGGCTTTTGCTGCAGATTTGTGCTGTGTTCACTTTTGTTTGTTGTTTGTACAAAAGATTTGAATGAGAATATAGGAGCCATGGTTAGTAAGTTTGTGGATGACACCAAAATTGGTGGTATAGTGGACAGTGAAGAATGTTATCTAAGAGGGATCTTGATAAGCTGGGCCAATGGGCTGAGGAGTGACATGTAGAGTTTAATTTGGATAAATGCAAAGTGTTGCATTTTGGTAAGACAAACCAGGGCGGGACGTATACTGTTAATAGTGGAGCCCTGGTGAGTGTTATCGCACCGACAGACCTAAGGATTCAGGGACATAGTTCCTTAAAAATGGCATCTCAGGTAGACAGGGCGGTGAAGACGGTGTTTGGCACACTTGCCTTCATTGGCAAGAGCATTGAATATGAGTTGGGATGTCATATTGTGGCTGTATAAGACAGCAGTGAGGACACTTTGGAGTAGAGGGTACAGTTTTGGTTGTCCTGCTATAGGAAAATGTTTTTAACCTGGAGAGGGACCAACAAAAGACTTACATGGATACTACTAATACAGGAAGGTTTGAGTTATACAGAGAATCTTCAGTATTATTTCTGTCAGGACCCTAGATTCAATGACCCTACATTCTATCATTTCATCATCATTTCTACTGAGTGGTCCTCGATAATCTGTTGGCCACCATCTCTCAGGTTTTCTGCATTGAAAGAGACATACTAACTCTTTTAGCTGTTGGAGAGGTAGAACTTCTGAAACCTCGAAAGTCTCTTCCCCTAATTCACTAAGAAACACATAGGCATCAAAAATAGACATTTTATAATTTTGAGGCAGAAACTCACCAAAGTATTTTGCAGTTTTAAAAATTCATTTCAAAGCAACAAATTCCTTGTCTCACTTCCACTTATTTTGTCTGTGAGTAATATCTCAGACACATGCCTCCAGTTTGTTGGGTTAATCACAAATTATCTACAATTGAAGGTGGGATGCTCTCAAATATGTCGCTGGGGAGAACTGGCTCCCCTTCCTAATTCAACTGGTTGGTTAAGACAAGGTTAATTTAAGAAAAGATCCCTCCCTTTGTGGATGCCTTGTCCCAGTCCAAATGTACTTATATTTTAAGAGGAGCCAAATTAACTAGCCCTTCCCAAGTTAAAGAAGGGGTGACATGATTAGCTATGAAACCTAAGTGAAAGATAATAAACCACAAAATGTACACACAGATCAAAGCTATCAGGAACAAAAACAAAGTTGCTGGAAAAGCTCAGCAGGTCTGGCAGCAGCTGTGAAGGAGGAAACAGTTAACATTTTGGGTCCGGTGACACAGATCAAAGATATGTGCAAAAAGGTAACAGTTGAACTGGTTTAGGACTCAGACTTTTGGACTCTGAAGAACAGATGGTGAAATGTTGTGGCTATTAGGTTGGATCATTCTAGTAGTGCTGATTTTGATGGTGATGCAGTTAATTTAGAGATCGTTATTTCTGCAGTTGGCTGACAGGTGTCACTGACTAAGCTCAGCCATTTGGGACAGCGAAGAAGAAAAATTGCTTCACACAGTGTTGAGCATGTGGAATTCTCTGCCACAGAAAGTGGTAGAAGTCAAAATGTTGAATGTTTTCAGGAAAAAGTTAAATATAGCTCTTAGGACTAAAGGGATCAAAGGGTTTGGGGAGAAAATGGGATTGGGGACTGAGTTGGATAATGATCCATGATCGTTTTGTTTGTCAAGCTGGCTTGAAGGGCCGAATGGCCTATTCCTGCTTCTATTTTCTAAGTTTACCATCAATTCAATCAAATCAGGATTTGTCATTTGCAATGTTGTGTCTTATAGGCATTATGAAACCTGGGGTTTTCTTTCATCTGTATTATTTACTAAGAACACCTCCAAATATTCTTCTCAAAATCAATCCTGGATGAATTGCCAGACTTGGTTGTACCTCACAGTGATAGTACAAGATCCCTGAAGTAATCAGATAAGTTAACAATTTTATTAAATCACAGAATCATGCAGTACAGAAGAGGGACTTTGGCCTATCCAGTCTGTAATGTCAACATTACACTTAATTCTACACTAATGCCATTTTTCAACACTTGGCCCATAGCTTGAATGTTGTGGCTGTTCAAGTGCTCATCCAGTTTAAGGTGAAGGGGGAAAGATTTAGAAATGAGCTAGGGAGCAGCTTTTTCATGCAGTGGGTGGTGTGTGTATGGAATGAGCCGCTAGAGGAAGTGGTAGAGGCTGGTACTATTACAAGATTTAAAGGGTATCTGGATGGTGCATGGATAGGAAGGGTTTGGAAGGATATGGGTAAGTGCTGGCAAATGAGACTCGATTAGTTTGGGATTTCTGGTTGGCATGGATGAATAGGGCCAAAGGGTCTGTTTCTATAGTTTCCAACTCTAAGTACTTTTTACAGATTGTGAACTTTCCTGTCCACAGTATACAGAATGCACAGTGTCCTTAAAGCATGCAAAACCCACCATTTTACTTGGCTTTTCAGATCCAGGTCGTCAGAAGGCATTGTCCAGGTTTCTATACTTAACAAAAATTATTATTTATTACAAATAGCGTCATAGAGTCATACAGCGTGGAAACAGACCCTTCGGTCCAATTAGTCCATGCTGAGAGAGATAATAGGAACTGCAGATGCTGGAGAATCCGAGATAATAAGGTGTGGAGCTGGATGAACACAGCAGGCCAAGCAACATCTTAGGAGTAGGAAAGCTGACGTTTCGGGATGAGGGGTCTAGGCCCGAAACGTCAGCTTTACTGCTCCTAAGATGCTGCTTGGCCTGCTACGTTGGTCCATTTCCACACCTTGTTATCTCGGGTAGTCTATGCTAATCATGTTTCCAAACTAAACTAGTCCCATTTAGAGCCATAGAGCCAGAGAGTCATAGAGATGTCCTCCAGTTTCCTCACACAGTCCAAAGATGTGCAGGTTAATTCAATCAGCCAAGCTAAATTACAGGGAGAGGGTTGGGGATGGGTCTGGGTTGGATGCTCTTTGGAGGGTTGGTGTGGGTTCAATGGGACTCTTTCCGCATTATAGGGATTCTATGATTTTTAGTTCATGATATAAACAGGGAGTATGGCTTTGCCCAAATTACATTCGCTACTTGATCTCTTGTTACTGTTTATCCATACATCGCTATCAGAACTGGAAAATCCGTGCCACAGAATTTCTTTTGAAAAGTCAATGACTGGATCTTGGGATCACTAACAAAACAACATCCTGTGAATAACAAAATTTATCCAAACTCAGAATATGAAACTACACTGCACTCAGGTTTACTTCAGTCTGTTTTGACAGGCACTGCTCATCTCTGATTTAAAACATCCCATTAAAAGCTTTATGTAGCTTCAAAGTTATAATTAAACCACACTGACCACAATTTAAACAGTATGCTAATTCTGTAAATGATTCAGTTTCGTTAAATTTCAATACTTTACAGTGGGGGCTGCAAAGTGGAATACAGGCTTACACATTTTTCTCCAGAATCCATAAAATGAGCAAGCAAAGAATCTAAGGGCCAATGGCAGAACATGCCTTCTATCCATAGTTAACAAATCGGGACACCATCCAGGACAAGACAGCCCCGTGAGTGGCACTTATTCACTAATTTCAACACCCATTCCCTTCACCACGTGTCAGCAGTGTGCAGCCCCTCTGGCATACCAGAACTCACCAAGACTCCTTCGACAGCACCTTCCAAGCCAATAGCTTTTACTACCTGGAAGGATAAGGGCAGCAGAAATGTGGGAAAATCACATTTGCAAGTTGCCTCCAAACCACATACTGTTTTGACTTTGAATTGCAATGTCATTCTTTCATTGATACTGAGTCAAAATTCTGAAACTCTTCCCAACAGCAGTGTTGGTAGACTTCCATGTGAAGGACAACAGCATACCAGGCATAATAATAATAATAAGAGCTGGGCTGGCTGGGTATCAATGTGGACTTCACCAGTTTCAAAATCTCCCCTTCCCCCACTGCATCCCTAAACCAGCCCAGTTCATCCCCTCCCCCCACTGCACCACACAACCAGCCCAGCTCTTCCCCCCAACCCACTGCATCCCAAAACCAGTCCAACCTGTCTCTGCCTCCCTAACCGGTTCTTCCTCTCACCCATCCCTTCCTCCCACCCCAAGCCGCACCCCCAGCTACCTACTAACCTCATCCCACCTCCTTGACCTGTCCGTCTTCCCTGGACTGACCTATCCCCTCCCTACCTCCCCACCTACACCCTCTCCACCTATCTTCTTTACTCTCCATCTTCGGTCCGCCTCCCCCTCTCTCCCTATTTATTCCAGTTCCCTCCCCCCATCCCCCTCTCTGATGAAGGGTCTAGGCCCGAAACGTCAGCTTTTGTGCTCCTGAGATGCTGCTTGGCCTGCTGTGTTCATCCAGCCTCACATTTTATTATCTTGGAATCTCCAGCATCTGCAGTTCCCATTATCTCTAGCATACCAGGCATGATGGTTCATCATCAACACCTCAAGGGTATTTAAGGATGGGCAATAAATGCTGACTCAGCCAGCAATACCTATGTCCTATGAATGAATTAAGTGATAGTTCAGTGCAAATCATTTGTACTAACCCTAGTGAAACTGCAGTAGTTTGAACGTAAACAGATTCTAGCTACCGAAAAACAATGACAAACTGTTGACGTATAAATCCACTGACTGAAACTCCAGGTGCCTTATAAAAACAAGGACACCACCTCATCTCGCAGACATCTGAACTCTTTGGGCTATCTTTTTCACATCCACAAGCTGCGCAGTTCCCCGGGAGCAAGTCATAGAGCTATTGGCTCACCAAAAGCCTTTATCACCAGCAACTGGTCACCATTCCACAGACCAATCAGCTACTTGTTACCAGTGTGCTTTGTAATAGATTTGATTGGATTTGATTTATTATTGTCATATGTACCGAAGTAGAGTGAAAAATTTTGTTTTGCGTGCAGTACAGGCAGATCATACTATGGGTGATTGAACAGAGTGAGGAATACAAAGTTACTGCAGCAAAGAAGGTGCACAAAATGCAAAATCAGCATTAGATTTGAAATTTGAGAGGTCCATTTGGAAGTCTAATAACAGCAGGGAAGAAGCTGTTCTTAAACCGGTTGCTACGTGTGTTTAAGATTTTGTTATATTTTGCTGGACAGAAAAGGTTGGAAGAGATTATAACCTGGGCGGGATGGGTCTTTGATGATGCTGGCTGCCTTCCCAAAGCAGCAAGAAGTGCTGGTGGAGTCAATGGGAGGAAGGTTGGTTTGTGTGATGGATTGGGCTGTGTTCACAACTCTGTAGTTTCTTACGGTCCTGAGCACAGCAGTTGCCAGACCAAGTTGTGATGCATCCAGATAGAATGCTTTCTTTGGTGCATCCATACAAGTTGGTGAGCGAGTTTATGGACACGCTGAATTTCCTTCACCTCCTGAGGAAGAAGAGGCGTCATTTTGCATTTCTTGACCGTCACAATATGGGTGGACCAGGACAGATTGTTGGTGATCATCACTCCTAGGAACGTGGCACTCTCAACCCTCTCCACCTCAGCTCCATTGATGTAGGCAGGGGCCTGTCCTCCTCCTTGCTTCCCACAGTCGACAATCAGCCTTGTTGGAACACAGCAGGTCTGATAGCATCAGAGGAACAGGAAAGTCAACAGTTCAGGTTGGCACACTTCACCAGAATGCTGATGACCCGAAACGTTGACGTTCCTGCTCCTCTGAAGCTGTCTGACCTGCCATGTGCCTCCAGCTCCACACTGTGTTGACTCTGACTCCAGCGTTGGCAGTTCTTGCTTTCTGTCAATTAGCTCTTTTATTTTGCTGACATTGAAGGGGAAATTGCTAGTTTACACCAAACCACAAAGCGCTCTATCTCAATGCTGTATTCTGTCTCATCATTTTATGATATCTGGCCTACAACAGTGAACTTGTAGATGGAGTTTGGACAAAACTTGGCCACACAGTCATGAGCATACAGTAAGGGGCTGAGTACATAGGCTTGTGGGGCACGAGCATTGCGGGTTGGCGTAGAGCCGGTGCTGTTGCCCAACTTCACTGACTGTGGTTAGGTGGGTCAGTAAGTCAAAGATCCAGAGCAGAGGCAAGACCTAGGGCTCAAGAGTTTGAAGATCACATTGTTTCGGATTGTAGTGTTGAAGGCGGTGTTGTAGTCAATATGTAGAAGCCTGGCACAGGTATCCTTCGAATCATTGAATCCCTACAGCGTGGAAGCAGGCCATTCAGCCCATCAAGACCCACCAAAGAGCATCCCACCCAAGCTCCCCCTACCTGTAATCCTGTGGCTAATCCACTTGACCTACATTTCTCTGGATACCAAGGGCAATTTCCCACAGCCAATCCACCCAAATCTTTGAAGAGGTGACCAAACACGTGGATGAAGGTTGAGCAGTGGATGTGGTATACATGGATTTAAGTAAGGCGATTGATAAACATCCCCCATGGTAGACTTGCGCAGAAGATAAGGAGGCACGGGAAAGGGGGAAATGTAGCAGATTGGATTCAGAATCGGCTGACCCTTAGAAGACAAAGGGTGGTAGTGGACAGAAAATATTTAACATGGTGCTCAGTTACGAGTGGTGTACCACAAGGATCTGTTCTGGGTTCTCTTCTATTTGTGATACTTGTAAATGATTTGGATGAAGGAGTAGAAGGGTGGATCAGTAAGTTTGTGGATGATACAAAAGTGTGTCAAGTTTTGGATGGTGCGGAGGGCTGTTCTATGTTACAAAGGGACATTGACAGAATGCAGAGCTGGGCTGCGAAGTGGCAGATGGAGTTTAACCCTGAAAAGTATGAGGTGATTCATTTTGGAAGGACAAACCTGAAAGCAGAATATAGGGTTAACGGAAAGATTCTTGGCAGTGTGGAGGGGCAGAGGGATCTTGGGGCTCATGTTCAGAGTTCCCTGAAAGCTACCACCCAGGTGGATAGAGTTGTTAAGAAGGCGTATGGTGTGTTAGCTTTCATTAATAGAGGGAAACTCAAAAACAACAATGACAGAACAGAGACCTGGATAAGAAACCTCTCCGACAGGAAACTGACTGACACGGAAAAAGCCGCTCTCACCCAGGGACTGAAGTACAACAACAGGGACGCCAACAAAACAGAATTCCTAGTTAATAAAGCAGCATCTCAGGAGCAGAAAAGGATGTGTGGGAGATGGCCCAGGTGAATTTGAGGTTGGGGTGGAAGGTGTTGGTGAAGTGGATGAACTGTTCGAGCTCCTCTGGGGAGCAAGAGGCGGCGCCGATGCAGTCATCAATGTAACGGAAGAAGAGGTGGGGTTTGGGGCCTGTGTAGGTGCGGAAGAGGGACTGTTCCACATAACCTACAAAGAGGCAGGCATAGCTGGGGCCCATGCGGGTACCCATGGCCACCCCCTTTGTCTGTAGGAAGTGGGAGGAATCGAAAGGGAAGTTGTTGAGGTTGAGGACGAGTTTGGCTCAGCGGATGAGGGTGTCAGTGGAGGGGGACTGGTCGGGCCTGCGGGACAGGAAGAAGCGGAGGGCCTTGAGGCCATCTGCATGAGCAATACAGGTGTATAGGGACTGGACATCCATGGTGAAAATGAGGTGTTGGGGGCCAGGGAATTGGAAGTCCTGGAGGAGGTGGAGGGCGTGGGTGGTGTCACGGATGTAGGTAGGGAGTTCCTGGACCAAAGGGGAGAAAATGGAGTCCAGATAGGTGGAGATGAGTTCGGTGGGGCAGGAACAGGCTGAGACAATGGGTTGACCAGGGCAGGCAGGCTTGTGGATTTTGGGAAGGAGATAGAAACGGGCTGTGCGGGGTTGAGGTGCAATGAGGTTGGAGGCTGTGGGTGGGAGGTCCCCTGAGGTGATGAGGCCATGAATGGTGTTGGAGATGATGGTTTGGTGCTCGGGTGTGGGGTCATGATCCAGGGGGCAGTAGGAGGTGGTGTCGGAGAGTTGGCGTCTGGCCTCAGCGATGTAGAGGTCAGTGCGCCATACTACCACTGCGCCTCCCTTATCTGCGGGTTTGATGGTGAGGTTGGGGTTGGAGCAGAGGGAGTGGGGGGCTGCCCGTTCTGCAGGGGAGAGGTTGGAGTGGGTGAGGGAGGTGGAGAGGTTGAGGCGGTTGATGTTCCGACGGCAGTTGGAGATGAAGAGGTCAAGGGAGGGTAGGAGGCCTGGGGGTGGTATCCAGGAGGAGGACTTGTGTTGGAGGCGGGTGAAGGGGTCAGTGGAGGGAGGGTTAGGCTCCTGGTTAAAGAAGTAAGCGTGGAGGCGAAGGCAACGGAAAAACTGCTCGATGGCCAGACGTGACTGGTATTCGTTGATGTGTGGTTGTAGGGGGACTAGCCACACAAGGCCAACAATATCAATGAAGAAACACAACAAACTATCAGACAGATAGCAGTCCTGACACTAACCAGAAAGAGGGAACTCAGCACCCTCAACACACGGGAAAGACAGGCCCTGGACAGATTAAAGAAGGACAAGAACATCACGAGACTACCTACAGACAAAGGGTGCTTTACAGTGATAATGAATAAAAGGGACTACATCTCCAAAGCACAAGCACAACTCTCCAGTGAGAACAAATACCGGCCAGTACAGACTGACCCGACACCACAACTAGGCAACAAAATCCTCTACACGCTACAAAGACTTAAACAAACAGGACAGGTCAACAAAGTGGAATTCTTAAGCATGAAACCTGAATGAACGAACACACCCCAATTCTATGGCCTCCCTACAGTACACAAGCCGGAAGTCCCCCTCAGACCCACAGTCTCCCTTACTCCATTGCACAGATTAGCCAAAGAACTACAAAGGAGACTCAGACACCTAGTCAACAAATCACCCCACTCTATCCACTCAGCCCAAGAATTCCTCAACTACATCAAAGACAAAAAGATAGTGGACGAAGAGACCATGATATCATTTGAAGTCACTGCCCTGTTCACATCAATAAACATTAGACTAGCAAGGGAAACAATGACAACTGAAAAGAGACGACATTTCTTCAGCCAGAGAGTGGTGGGCTTGTGGAATTCATTGCCACGGAGTGCAGTGGAGGCCGGGACGTCGGATGCCTTCAAGGCAGAGATCGACAAATTCTTGATCTCAAAAGGAATCAAGGGCTATGGGGAGAGTGCAGGGAAGTGGAGTTGAAATGCCCATCAGCCATGATTTAAATGGCAGAGTGGACTTGATGGGCCAAATGGCCTTACTTCCACTCCTATGTTTTATGGTCTTATGGACAACACTACTTGAACAAGAGCACGACCACAGTGAAACCATCTCCAAAGACAATATACTTAAGCTACTGGACCTATGCCTGGCCACCCACTTCACTTTCAACAGCCAAACATATGAACAAATCAATGGGACACCCATGGGATCACGTATCTCCAGGCTCATAGCAGAAGCAGTGATGCAAAGACTAGAAAGGACCCACCTTCCGCAAATCCAACCTAAACTGTGGGCACACTATGTATAAGACACAGTTGTCAACATTAAACACACCAAATGAGAGGATACACACAAACTTATAAACCACACCCTCACCAGAATAAAATTCACCAGAGAGGAGGAGAAGAGTAAATGGCTCCCATTCCTGGACATCATGGTGGAGCGCAAGACAAATGGGGAACTGCAAGCGAAAGTACACTGAAAAGCCACACACACACACCAGGTACTGAGCTTTAACAGTAACCATCCCAGTACACACAAACGAAGCTGCATTTTAAAAGGACAACAACACATGGCAGCAACACAGAACTACACCAGGAATCAAGGAGAATGGATATCCAAAGAACTGAGTCAGAAGATGCCTACGGGAACAGCATCAGAAAGAGGCTACACACCCTGACACACTCAACACACTACCCTACATCAGGAACACGTCAGAACTCACCACAAGACTCCTACGACTGCTGGGCATCAGAGTGGCACACAAGCCCAGGTCAACCATACATCAACTGCTCACCTGAACGAAGGACCCACTCCCCGTCATGGACAGGACCAATATCACCTACAAGATCCCCTGCAGAGACTGAGAGAAACACTACATCGGACAAACAGGAAGGAAACTACAGAAAGGCACGACGAATATTTACCCATCTCAATCCACATGGACAAGGAGAACCACCACTTCGACTGGGACAACACCAAAATCCTGGGACAGGCTCGGCAGAGACAGGCACAGGAATTCCTAGAAGCATGGCACTCCACAAAACAGGCTATTAATAAACATATTGAACTTGACCCTGTATACATTTCACTTCGAAGGAAACCTAAAAGTGAGGTAATCCATCTCAACGGACCCCAAGAGTTTAAAAACCAGGCAGGAAAAAACACCAACGCTTCATCAGAGGCTGCACTGAGGATGTTACCCAAAACGGTAATGAAACGTCTGCGGAACAAGAAACCAGCTTGGCCAGCCAACCAACCTCAACAAGCTCAAAACCCACAATGCGAGCTACAAATCTACTCCAAAACCTTAGAGAGTGATTGAGTTCAAGAGCCGTGAAGTTATGCTCCAGCTGTACAAAAGCCTGATTCGGCCACACCTGAAGTATTGTGTCCAGTTCTGGTTGCCTCATTACAGGGAAGATGTGCAAGATGTGTATGTCTGGACTTGTTGAGCCAGTAGGTGCATTATAAGGGATGGAGGCGGACTGGGAGGCAGAGTTGATATGAGCCATGACTAATATCTGAAGGCACTGTTACAATAGAGTTACAAAGGAGCCTAAACCTGAAAGAACTGCAGATGCTGTAAAAATGACGTTAACTGTAATTTTTTTCTTCACAGATGCTGCCTGATCTGCTGAGATTTTCCAGCAACTTATATTATTTTTCCCAAAGTGAGTGCTTTCTGTGTGGACTTGCCTTTTCCTGCATCAATCTGTCTGCAGCTTTCTCAGAGATAGTAGGAACTGCAGATCCTGGAGAATCTGAGATAACAAGGTGTGGAGCTGGATGAATAGGCCATCAGGGGAGCAGGAAAGCTGACATTTTTTTCCCCCTGAAGAAGGGTCTAGGCCCGAAATGTCAGCCTCCCTGCTCCTCTGATGCTGCTTGGCCTACAAACTTTTGGGAAGGTCACTCAATGCAATGTGCCCATCTGACCTGATCGAGAATGTGCTGTCCAAGTTCACCTGCACATCTGCCAATGTAGTATACTGTATCCAATGTACACGGTGTGGCTTCCTCTACATTGGGGAAACCAAGCGGAGGCTTGGGGACTGCTTTGCAGAACACCTTCGCTCAGTTCGCAATAAACAACTGCACATCCCAGTCGCGAATCATTTTAACTCCCCCTCCCATTCCTCAGACGAGATGGCCTGCTGTGTTCCTCCAGCTCCACACCTTGTTATCTCAGATTCTGCAGTTCTCACTATCTCTAAAAGTTGAGAGCCTGGCAGAGTGCCCAGCTCGGAGCTAATTTCCCAGCCCGGCTTTTTTTTGAATTCCGGCAAAGGTCGACAATGCCACAATGATGCCACCCGAACGTTGCAGGAACAGCAACTCATATTCCGCTTGGGAACCCTGCAGCCCAATGGTATCAATGTGGACTTCACAAGCTTCAAAATCTCCCCTTCCCCAACTGCATCCTCCCAATTCCTCTGCCTCCGCCGCATCTGCTCCCACGACAAGACATTCCACTCCCGCACATCCCAGATGTCCAAGTTTTTCAAGGACCGCAACTTTCCCCCTACAGTGATCGAGAACGCCCTTGACCGCGTCTCCCGCATTTCCCGCAACACATCCCTCACACCCCGCCCCCGCCACAACCGCCCAAAGTGGATCCCCCTCGTTCTCACACACCACCCCACCAACCTCCGGATACAACGCATCATCCTCCGACACTTCCGCCATCTACAATCCGACTCCACCACCCAAGACATTTTTCCATCCCCACCCCTGTCTGCCTTCCGGAGAGACCACTCTCTCCGTGACTCCCTTGTTCGCTCCACACTGCCCTCCAACCCCACCACACCCGGCACCTTCCCCTGCAACCGCAGGAAATGCTACACTTGCCCCCACACCTCCTCCCTCACCCCTATCCCAGGCCCCAAGATGACATTCCACATTAAGCAGAGGTTCACCTGCACATCTGCCAATGTGGTATACTGCATCCACTGTACCCGGTGTGGCTTCCTTTACATTGGGGAAACCAAGCGGAGGCTTGGAGACCGCTTTGCAGAACACCTCCGCTCAGTTCGCAACAAACAACTGCACCTCCCAGTCACAACCATTTCCACTCCCCCTCCCATTCTCTTGATGACATGTCCATCATGGGCCTCCTGCAGTGCCACAATGATGCCACCCGAAGGTTGCAGGAACAGCAACTCATATTCCGCCTGGGAACCCTGCAGCCTAATGGTATCAATGTGGAGGGATAATGGGAACTGCAGATGCTGGAGATTCCAAGATAATAAAATGTGAGGCTGGACGAACACAGCAGGCCAAGCAGCATCTCAGGAGCACAAAAGCTGACGTTTCGGGCCTAGACCCTTCATCAGAGATGGGGATGGGGGGAGGGAACTGGAATAAATAGGGAGAGAGGGGGAGGTGGACCGAAGATGGAGAGTAAAGAAGATAGGTGGAGAGAGTGTAGGTGGGGAGGTAGGGAGGGGATAGGTCAGTCCAGGGAAGACGGACAGGTCAAGGAGGTGGGATGAGGTTAGTAGGTAGCGGGGGGTGCGGCTTGGGGTGGGAGGAAGGGATGGGTGAGAGGAAGAACCGGTTAGGGAGGCAGAGACAGGTTGGACTGGTTTTGGGATGCAGTGGGTTGGGGGGAAGAGCTGGGCTGGTTGTGTGGTGCAGTGGGGGGAGGGGACGAACTGGGCTGGTTGAGGGATGCAGTAGGGGAAGGGGAGATTTTGAAACTGGTGAAGTCCACATTGATGCCATATGGCTGCAGGGTTCCCAGGCGGAATATGAGTTGCTGTTCCTGCAACCTTCGGGTGGCATCATTGTGGCAGTGCAGGAGGCCCATGATGGACATGTCATCAAGAGAATGGGAGGGGGAGTGGAAATGGTTTGCGACTGGGAGGTGCAGTTGTTTTTTGCGAACTGAGCGGAGGTGTTCTGCAAAGCGGTCCCCAAGCCTCCGCTTGGTTTCCCCAATGTAGAGGAAGCCGCACCGGGTACAGTGGATGCAGTATACCACATTGGCAGATGTGCAGGTGAACCTCTGCTTGATGTGGAATGTCATCTTGGGGCCTGGGATGGGGGTGAGGGAGGAGGTGTGGGGACAAGTGTAGCATTTCCTGCGGTTGCAGGGGAAGGTGCCGGGTGTGGTGGGGTTGGAGGGCAGTGTGGAGCGAACAAGGGAGTCACGGAGAGAGTGGTCTCTCCGGAAAGCAGACAGGGGAGGGGATGGAAAAATGTCTTGGGTGGTGGGGTCGGATTGTAAATGGCGGAAGTGTCGGAGGATGATGCGTTGTATCCGGAGGTTGGTAGGGTGGTGTGTGAGAACGAGGGGGATCCTCTTGGGGCGGTTGTGGCGGGGGCGGGGTGTGAGGGATGTGTCGCGGGAAATGCGGGAGACACGGTCAAGGGCGTTCTCGATCACCGTGGGGGGAAAGTTGCGGTCCTTAAAGAACTTGGACATCTGGGATGTGCGGGAGTGGAATGTCTTGTCGTGGGATCAGATGCGGCGGAGGCGGAGGAATTGGGAATAGGGGATGGAATTTTTGCAGGAGGGTGGGTGGGAGGAGGTGTATTCTAGGTAGCTGTGGGAGTCGGTGGGCTTGAAATGGACATCAGTTACAAGCTGGTTGCCTGAGATGGAGACTGAGAGGTCCAGGAATGTGAGGGATGTGCTGGAGATGGCCCAGGTGAACTGAAGGTTGGGGTGGAAGGTGTTGGTGAAGTGGATGAACTGTTCGAGCTCCTCTGGGGAGCAAGAGGCGGCGCCGATACAGTCATCAATGTACCGGAGGAAGAGGTGGGGTTTGGGGCCTGTGTAGGTGCGGAAGAGGGACTGTTCCACGTAACCTACAAAGAGGCAGGCATAGCTGGGGCCCATGCAGGTGCCCATGGCCACCCCCTTAGTCTGTAGTAAGTGGGAGGAGTCAAAAGAGTTGTTGAGTGTGAGGACGAGTTCAGCTAGGCGGATGAGAGTGTCGGTGGAGGGGGACTGGTCGGGCCTGCGGGACAGGAAGAAGCGGAGGGCCTTGAGGCCATCTCCATGCGGAATGCAGGTGTACAGGGACTGGACGTCCATGGTGAATATGAGGTGTTGGGGGCCAGGGAATTGGAAGTCCTGGAGGAGGTGAAGGGCGTGGGTGGTGTCACGGACGTAGGTGGGGAGTTCCTGGACCAAAGGGGAGAAAATGGAGTCCAGATAGGTGGAGATGAGTTCGGTGGGGCAGGAGCAGGCTGAGACGATGGGTCGACCAGGGCAGGCAGGTTTGTGGATTTTGGGAAGGAGATAGAAACGGGCCGTGCGGGGTTGGGGAACAATGAGGTTGGAGGCTGTGGGTGGGAGGTCCCCTGAGGTGATGAGGTCGTGAATGGTGTTGGAGATGATGGTTTGGTGCTCGGGTGTGGGGTCATGATCGAGGAGGCGGTAGGAGGTGGTGTCGGAGAGTTGGCGTCTGGCCTCGGCGATGTAGAGGTCAGTGCGCCATACTACCACTGCGCCACCCTTGTCTGCGGGTTTGATGGTGAGGTTGGGGTTGGAGCGGAGGGAGCGGAGGGCTGCCCGTTCTGCGGGGGAGAGGTTGGAGTGGGTGAGAGGGGTGGAGAGGTTGAGGCGGTTGATGTCTCGACGGCAGTTGGAGATGAAGAGGTCGAGGGAGGGTAGGAGGCCTGGGGGTGGTGTCCAGGAGGAGGACTTGTGTTGGAAGCGGGTGAAGGGGTCAGTGGAAGGAGGGTTGGGTTCCCGGTTGAAGAAGTAGGCATGGAGGCGAAGACGGCAGAAAAACTGCTCTATGTCCGACCGTATCAGAGATAATGGGAACTGCAGATGCTGGAGATTCCAAGATAATAAAATGTGGGGCTGGATGAACACAGCAGGCCAAGCAGCATCTCTGATGAAGCGTCTAGGCCCGAAACGTCAGCTTTTGTGCTCCTGAGATGCTGCTGGGCCTGCTGTGTTCATCCAGCCTCACATTTTATTATCTATGTCCGACCGTGACTGGTATTCGTTGATGTGTGGTTGTAGGGGGACAAAGGTGAGCCCCTTGCTCAGGACTGACCGTTCGTCCTCAGTCAGTGGGAGGTCTGGGGGGATGGTGAAGATGCGGCAGGGCTCAGTGTGGCTGTCTCCTCTGGGGTTGCAGGCTGTGGAGGTGGTGGGCGGGGCGATGAGGTCGTCGGCCGTGGGCGGGGTTCCGTCGGCCGTGGGCGGGGTTCCGTCGGCGTCGGCCGTGGGCGGGGTTCCGTCGGCGTCGGCCGTGAAGTATCAATGTGGACTTCACCAGTTTCAAAATCTCCCCTTCCCCTACCGCATCCCAAAACCAGCCCAGTTCGTCCCCTCCCCCCACTGCACCACACAACCAGCCCAGCCCTTCCCCTCCACCCACTGCATCCCAAAACCAGTCCAACCTGTCCCTGCCTCCCTAACCTGTTCTTCCTCTCACCCATCCCTTCCTCCCACCCCAAGCCGCACCCCCATCTACCTACTAACCTCATCCCACCTCCTTGACTTGTCCGTCTTCCCTGGACTGACCTATCCCCTCCCTACCTCCCCACCTATACTCTCCTCTCCACCTATCTTCTTTTCTCTCCATCTTCGGTCCGCCTCCCCCTCTCTCCCTATTTATTCCAAAACCTTCTCCCCATCCCCCTCTCTGAGGAAGGGCTTAGGCCTGAAATGTCAGCTTTTGTGCTCCTGAGATGCTGCTTGGCCTGCTGTGTTCATCCAGCTCCACACTTTGTTATCACGCATCATATTCCCGATTTAATTCGCTCGCAAGCGGATATCGCATTCCGCTGCAAAGCACCGATTCTCGCCCGTTGCTGTCGGCTCACACTGCACCGGCAGCGCAAGTTTGCCCGTTTTTATATCCCTAATGGGACCAACCACACCGAAAGTGAGGGTTAATTTCTGCGCACAAACGCGAGTGAGAGAGTTCGAGGGACAACACGGTGTGGAGCTGCAGGCTAGGCAGCAACAGGGAAACAGGAAAAGCTGACGTTTCAGGTTGTTTTGTTTCTCTCTGGAAAAGGGTCTAAACCCTGCTCCCTCTGATGCTCTTGGCCTGCCGTGTTCCTCCAGCTCCACACCTTGTGATCTCAGATTCTGCAACTTGTGCAGTTCTCACTATCTCTAAAAGTTGAGAGCCTGGCAGAGTGCCCAGCTCGGAGCTAATATCCCAGCCCGGCTTTTTTTTTTGAATTCCAGCAAAGGTCGAACAGCAGCAGCAAGAAGAGACACACGCACACAGAGAGACAGAGCGAGCTGTGGCACTATGTCCGCGCCGCTGTACCGGCTCCTCACCGCCAAGCGGCTGCCCCCGCCCGCAATTCGCGCTTTCGGCTACAAATCCACCGCGAGGGCGTCGGTAGAGGAGCGAGAGGGTTTGAAAACCATAGAGGATCTCCCTGGGAGTGGCCTGCTGTCCACCTTCTACTGGCATTTCATCAAAGGATACCACCAGAAAGCCCACGAGTTTCAGGTGAGGGGGCTCGCCACCCGGGGCTCTCTGCCACATTCAGTGGGGGGAAGGTTGCGGTGGTGTTGGGGAGCACCGGTTCCAGGGTTGAACCGGAGGGTCTCTACCCCTCGGGCGAGGGGGAACGGTGGGGTCACTGTCACAATAGCCTCGGACTGTGTGGGAGTTATGATGTGGAGGCGCTGGTGTTGGACTGGGGCGGACACCGAAATGCGACAGGCTTATCTGAAATCACAAGTTTTCAGAGGGACCTCACCTAATGAAGGAGCGGCGTTCTGAAAGTTTATGGTTTTAAATGAACCCGTTATTGATCGATTGATTGATTTATCTGTCGTGTGTACCGTATTACATTGCAAAACTTTGTTTACCAGCCATACAGGCAGATCGGAGGGAAGCGAGAGGGGGAATAGCTGGGGCCTTAACACGGATCTTTGCAGGATTCTTGAGCAGGGTGAAGTCCCGGCTGATGCTGTCCCCTTGTTTAAGAAGCAGGGATAATCGAAGTAATGAGCCTGATGTCAGTGGAAGGGAAGCTGCTGGAAAAGATACTGAGGAATAGGATCTATTCCCATTTGGAAGAAAATGGGCTTATCAGTGATAGGCAGCATGGTTTTGTGGAGGGAAGGTCATGTCTTACCAACTTAATATAGTTCTTTGACGACATGACCAAAGTTGATTGATGAGAGAAAGGCTGCAGATGTCATGTACAGGGACTTCAGTGAGGCGTTTGATAGGGTTCCCCATGGCAGGCTGATGGAGAAAATGAAGTTGCATGGGGTCCAGGGTATGCTAGCTAGATGGATAAAAAAACTGGCTGAGCAACAGGAGACAGAGAGTAGTAGTGGAAGGAGGTTTCTCAAATTGGAGACCTGTGACCGTGGTGTTCCACAGGGATCTGTGCTGGGACCACTGTTGTTTACCATATACGATATATGTCAACACGGCTTTGTGAGGGGTAGGTCATGCCTTACAAACCTTATCGAGTTTTTTGAGGATGTGACTAGAAAAGTTGATGAGGGTCGAGCTGTGGATGTGGTGTATATGGACTTCAGTAAGGCATTTGATAAGGTTCCCCATGGTAGGCTCATTCAGAAGGTCAGGAGGAATGGGATACAGGGGAACTTAGCTGCTTGGATACAGAATTGGCTGGCCAACAGAAGACAGTGAGTGGTAGTAGAAGGAAAATATTCTGCCTGGAAGTCAGTGGTGAGTGGAGTTCCACAGGGCTCTGTCCTTGGGCCTCTACTGTTTGTAATTTTTATTAATGACTTGGACGAGGGAATTGAAGGATGGGTCAGCAAGTTTGCAGACGACACAAAGGTCGGAGGTGTCGTTGACAGTGTAGAGGGCTGTTGTAGGCTGCAGCGGGACATTGACAGGATGCAGAGATGGGCTGAGAGGTGGCAGATGGAGTTCAACCTGGATAAATGCGAGGTGATGCATTTTGGAAGGTCGAATTTGAAAGCTGAGTACAGGATTAAGGATAGGATTCTTGGCAGCGTGGAGGAACAGAGGGATCTTGGTGTGCAGATACATAGATCCCTTAAAATGGCCACCCAAGTGGACAGGGTTGTTAAGAAAGCATATGGTGTTTTGGCTTTCATTAACAGGGGGATTGAGTTTAAGAGTCGTGAGATCTTGTTGCAGCTCTATAAAACTTTGGTTAGACCGCACTTGGAATACTGCGTCCAGTTCTGGGCGCCCTATTATAGGAAAGATGTGGATGCTTTGGAGAGGGTTCAGAGGAGGTTTACCAGGATGCTGCCTGGACTGGAGGGCTTATCTTATGAAGAGAGGTTGACTAAGCTCGGTCTCTTTTCATTGGAGAAAAGGAGGAGGAGAGGGGACCTAATTGAGGTATACAAGATAATGAGAGGCATAGATAGAGTTGATAGCCAGAGACTATTTCCCAGGGCAGAAATGGCTAGCACGCGGGGTCATAGTTTTAAGCTGGTCGGTGGAAAGTATAGAGGGGATGTCAGAGGCAGGTTCTTTACGCAGAGAGTTGTGAGAGCATGGAATGCGTTGCCAGCAGCAGTTGTGGAAGCAAGGTCATTGGGGTCATTTAAGAGACTGCTGGACATGTATATGGTCACAGAAATTTGAGGGTGCATACATGAGGATCAATGGCCAGCACAACATTGTGGGCTGAAGGGCCTGTTCTGTGCTGTACTGTTCTATGTTCTATGTTCTAAAATCGATTATACTTCTGAACACCAATCTCAAGGCTGCTCTTCTAAATCTCTTCCCAACAGATTTCATTTTCAATTATTTCTCCATGCATTTGCAATGCACGTGGAGTGAACATGCTTAGGCTTCAAATGCTAATCTGCAGACATGCTTTGCACCATGCCCTCAGTGTTTGTAAATCTAACATTTCTACCAGCCTTTGCACCATTAAATCTGGACAGAGTACACTGCATCATCCTGGCATGCTGTGCTTTATACAATTGGAGCAAGCTATGAGGTAATGTGTTGGGTGTTAAGGAACTGGAGAAATGGGAATAGTCTTCCAAGAAAATGGATGAGGGCACCAGAGGGAAGGAAACATTCCTTTTACTCAGCTTTTTTTGGTGTTACAAGATGGACAGAGCCTAACTGACAACCAGTTCCACAGATGAGAACTGGGTGCTGCAGCTAGTCATGGACTATTGAATTAGTTGTTGGTCATCATGTCAATGTTTGGTTTGTATCGTGTGAGCAAACTGTAGCCCCAACTTGTTTTGTTTGTGTTCCTTTTTGCTTGCCCTAAATGAAAGCTCATATTTGGAACTGCCTAATTGCGTGCCTGTCTGTGAGGCCCCCTATCGGAGAATGACAAGTAATGGCTGTCCAGTTGACGTTGGGAATAGAGTAGTGGTGTTTTAGACAGAGTGTTCAGATGGGATGTGCCTAAACCATATGACCTGGTCGTTAAACAGTAACTAGATTCAGATTTAAATTTTATCATCACATGTACTCAAGTACAAAAGTACAGGCTTATAATGAAAATTGTATGATCTCACCACACATGGTGTGTTACGGGGCCACAGTGGTTAGCACTGCAGCCTCACAGCGCCAAGGATCTAGGTTCAATGCCACCCTTACGTGACTGTCTGTGTGAAACTTCTCCCCGTCTCTGCGTGGGTTTCCTCCCACAGTCCAAGGATGTGCAGGCTAGGTGGATTGGCCATGCTAAATTGCCCGTAGTGTTCAGGGATGTGTAGATTAGGAGGGCTATAGGGGGACGGTTCTGGATGGGATGTTCTGTTGGAGGGTGTGGACATGTTGGGTCGAAGAGCCTGTTTCCATACTGCAGGGATTCTATGAGTATTACAATATAAATGATTTGGAGGATGGTATAGATGGTCTGATTAGCAAGTTTGCTGATGACACAGAGATTGGTGGAGTAGCAGATAGTGAAGGGGACTATCAGGGATTACAGCAGAATATAGATAGATTGGAGAGTTGCGCAGATAAATGGCAGATGGAATTCAATCTGGGCAAATGCGAGGTGATGCATTTTGGAAGATCTGATTCAAGAGTGAACTATACGGTAAATGGAAAAGTCCTAGAGAAAATTGATGCTCAGAGAGATCTAGGTGTTCAGGTCCATTGTTCCCTGAAGGTGACAACGCAGGTCGATAGAGTGGTCAAGAAGGCATACGGCATGCTTTCCTTCATCGGACGGGGTATTGAGTACAAGAGTTGGCAGGTCATGCTGCAGTTGTGCAAGACTTTGATTCGGCCACATTTAGAGTATTGCGTACAGTTCTGGTCACCACATTACCAAAAGGATGTGGATGCTTTGGAGAGGGTGCAGAGGAGGTTCACCAGGATGTTGCCTGGCATGGAGGGCGCTAGCTATGAAGAAAAGTTGAGTAGATTAGGATTATTTTCATTTGAAAGATGGAGAGTGAGGGGGGACCTGATTGAGGTTTACAAAATCATGAGGGGTATAGACAGGGTGGATAGCAAGAAGCTTTTTCTCCCAGAGTGGGGAATTAAATTACACAGAGTCATTAGTTCAAAGTGAGAGGAGGAAAGTTTAGAGGAGATATGAGTGGAAAGTTCTTTACACAGAGGGTGGTGGGTGCCTGGAACACGTTGCCAGCAGAGGTGGTAGACGCAGGCATGATAGTGTCTTTTAAGGCGTATCTGGACAGGTACATGGACGGGCAGGGAGCAAAGGGATACAGACCCTTAGAAAATAGCTGACAGGTTTAGACAGAGGACCTGGATTGGCTCAGGCTTGGAGGGCCGAATGGCCTGTTCCTGTGCTCTAATTTTCTTTGTTCTTCTTTGTTCAAAGGATGTACAGATCAATAAGACTTAGACAGAGACATACAGGTTACATTGTACAGGGGGTGCACGAGGAAAGATCAATGTTAGCAAGGCCAGCGTTATTTGAGGCTAGAGAGTCCACTCAGCAGTCTGATGACCATAAGACCATTAGACATAGGAGTGGAAGTAAGGCCATTTGGCCCATCGACTCCACTCACCATTTAATCGTGGCTGATGGGTATTTCAGCTCCACTTCCCTGCACTCTCTCTGGAGCCCTTGATTCCTTGTGAGATCAAGAATTTGTCGATCTTTGCCTTGAAGGCATCTAACGTCCCGGCCTCCACTGCACTCCGTGGCAATGAAGCCCACCACACTCTGGCTGAAGAAGTGTTGCCTCATTTCAGTTTTAAATTTACCCCTTCTAATTTGAAGGCTGTGCCCATGTGTCCTAGTCTCCCCGCCTAACAGAAACAACTTCCTAGCGTTCACCCCTTCTAAGCCATAAATTATCTTGTAAGTTTCTATTAGATCTCCCCTCAACCTTCCAAACTCTAATGAGTACAATCCCAGGATCCTTAGCCGTTCATCATACGTTAAACCTACCATTCCAGGGATCATCCGTGTGAATCTCCGCTGGACACGCTGCAGGGCTAGCAACAACTGCGAATAAGCTGTTTCTGAACCTGCTGGTGCATGTGTTTAGGCTTCTGTACCTTCTGCCTGATGGAAGAGGCTGTAGGAGATCATTACCAGGGTGTGATGGTTTTGGCTGCATTTCTGCAGCAGTGAGCTGTGTAAATGGAGCCCATTGATGGGAGGTTGGCTTCCATGATGGTCTGGGCTGTGCACACCACCTTCTGTAGTTTCTCACGGTCCTGGGCAGAGCAGTTGCCGTACCAGGCTGCTGTGCACCCGGACAGTATGCTTTTAGTGGTGCACCTGTAGAAATTGGTGTGAGTTCCTATGGATATGCCAAATTTCCTGAGCTGCCTGCGGAAGAAGAGGTTTTGTTGTGCCTTCCCACATGGATGGGCCGTCCAAAATCATTACTGTCACTCCGAGGAACTCGACGCTGTCCACCCTGTCAATCTCAGAGTCGCTGATGTAGATGGGGGCGTGTTCTCCTCCTTTCTTTATGAAGTCAATTGTCAGTTCTTTAGTTTTGCTGACATTGAGAGACAAAGTGTTTTCATTGCACCATATCACCGAGCCCTCGATCTCCCCTCTGTATTTTTGACTCGTCTTTGTTAGATATCCAGCCCACTACGGTGGGGTCATCAGTGACCTTGTAGATGGCATTCGTTGGGAATTTGGCAACACAGTTGTAGGTGCACAGGGAGTACAGTGGGGGGCTGAGGACACATCGTTGGGGGTCTCCAGTGTTGAGTGTTATTGTCGAGGGGGTGCAGTTCCCTATCCTCACTGATTGCAGCCTGTGGGTCAGAAAGCTGAGGATCCAGTTGCAGAGGGAGGAGCTGAGACCAAGGTCACACACAGTTCGGAGATGTGTCTGGAGGGGATCATGGTGCATTTGGAGTTGTAGTCAATTGGCAGGAGTCTGATGGAGGTGTCTTTCTTGTCCAGGTGTTCCAGGGATGAGTGCAGGTCTAGGGATAAAGCATCTGCTGTGGACCTGTTAAATTGATAAACAAGTTGTCGGACTATAACCTGTTGTGGTCTGGGAATTGGCATCGCCAATGCACACCTAAATTGTTCTTACCAGTTATGAGTGTTTCTGCCCTCTCCCACCCTTATAGGATGGAACCGCAGGAGATCAGGCTGAGATACTAAACAAATATTTTGCCTCAGTATTTACTATGGAGAATCATAGAATCACAAAATCCTTACAGTTTGGAAACAGGCCCTACGGCCCAACACATCCATACCAACCCTTGGAGCATCCCATTCAGACCCATTCCTCATAACCCAAGATAATAAAATGTGAGGCTGGATGAACACAGCAGGCCAAGCGGCATCCCAGGAGCACAAAAGCTGACCTTTTGGGCCTAGACCCTTCATCAGAGAGGGGGATGGGGTGAGGGTTCTGGAATAAATAGGGAGAGAGGGGGAGGCGGACCGAAGATGGAGAGAAAACAAGATAGGTGGAGAGGAGAGTATAGGTGAGGAGGTAGGGAGGGGATAGATCAGTCCAGGGAAGATGGACAGGTCAAGGAGGCGGGATGAGGTTAGTAGGTAGGAGATGGAGGTGCGGCTTGGAGTGGGAGGAAGGGATGGGGGAGAGGAAGAACAGGTTAGGGAGGCAGAGGCAGGTTGGACTGGTTTTGGGATGCAGTGGGTGGAGGGGACGAGCTGGGCTGGTTGTGTGGTGCAGTGGTAGGAGGGGATGAACTGGGCTGGTTTTGGGATGCGGTGGGGGAAGGGGAGATTTTGAAGCTGGTGAAGTCCACATTGATACCATTGGGCTGCAGGGTTCCCAAGCGGAATATGAGTTGCTGTTCCTGCAACCTTCGGGTGGCATCATTGTGCAACTGCAGGAGGCCCATGATGGACATGTCCTGCAACCTCCGGATACAACGCATCATCCTCCGACACTTCCGCCATCTACAATCCGACCCCACCACCCAAGACATTTTTCCATCCCCACCCTTGTCTGCTTTCCGGAGAGACCACTCTCTCCGTGACTCCCTTGTTTGCTCCACACTGCCCTCCAACCCCACCACACCCGGCACCTTCCCCTGCAACCGCAGGAAATGCTACACTTGCCTCCACACCTGCTCCCTCACCCCTATCCCAGGCCCCAAGATGACTTTCCATATTAAGCAGAGGTTCACCTGCACATCTGCCAATGTGGTATACTGCATCCACTGTACCCGGTGTGGCAACCAGTGGATCTTAATGCTGGCTTCGGCCTAACGCTGGTTCAGTGGAGCAGCCAACCTGCAACGATGGCTGCGGCAAGTGCTTGTGCCCCAGGTCAGGGGATCCGGAACACCATCCGTGTCTCCGTGAAGAAGGTGGATGAAGGTGCACCTGTGGACCGCACCTTCTTCGTGAAGAGGGTCCTGTTGGACTGTTGTGGGTTCGCTGCTGCGGACATTTACTGCCTGCAGGATTTCCCCGGAGGAGGTTTTTACGATGTGACCTTCAGGACTGCCAAGCTTTGCGAGCGCTTCCTGGAGGTTTTCAAGGAGAAAGGAGGTGAGGGCCCCCTCTCTGTATTGACCGCTGTCCCGCTGTTCATGATGCCAGCGCAGAGGAGCCGTATGGTGACTGTACACATGTACAACCCGCATGTGCCAGCAGTCGATGTCCTGACCTTCCTTGGAAGGTACGTGAAGGTGGAAGGGAACCAAACCGACATCATGGACCCCTTTGGCATCTGGACCAGTAAGAGGCAGGTCACGGTGACGCTGAGGATGGGCGCGGACGGGTACGTCGTACACCAACCGTCCAGCTTCGCGATCGGCGGGAGCAAGGGCTACCTGACCTATGCAGGGCAACCTAAAGTCTGCCATGCCTGTGGTAGGTCAGGTCACGTGGTGGCCGACTGCAAAGCCACCATCTGCAGGGAGCAAAGGATTGCCCACAAGAGAAAAGCTGCAACCTTTGCGGGGAAGTGGGCCACCTCTATAGGGCATGCCCGCAGCGGGGGACCACCTACGCACATGTCACCGGCAGGGGCAATGCGGGGCCAGCCCCCCCGGAGGAGAGGAAGGCACCAGGGCCCAGCAAGGACCCCACTAATGTGCAGGAAGGCCAGGTTGTGCAGGAGGGCGCAGCCCCGCAGGATGGGCACAAGGCCAGCAAAGCGCCCCTGCAGGCTCCGCTCCCCCCCGACAACCCGGAGTCGATGGAGGCGGTGACAGGCGACCCAGGGGAGTGGACGATGGTCCGGAATACGAGGAGGAAGGTGCGTCGGCGGGCCCAGGAACCGCAACCATCAGGCGGGAAGAGGCAGCTACAGGGGGGCTATAAGAGCTCCTCTGATGAGGGGGTTCCAGAGAGGGCCCGCCCGAAGCAGAAGTTAAAGATCTCCAGGGAGAAGGAAAGCAGCACCACGCTTCTAGGTGATGGGAGGCGTCCTGAGGCTCCCTCCGACACCCAGTCACGTGCCCACGTGCCGCTGGGGCACTGGAGGGCCCCCCGGAACTTCCAGGCGGGAAGGAGGAAACAGCACGTCCCCAGCCTGACCCAGAGCCGGACCCTCCTGCCTCCGTACCCCCGATGGGGGGATGCCACCCGGAAGGCATCACGGACGGTTTCCTGAGCCCGGAGAGCATCCAGCAGTTAGCCCAGGCAATGGGCATGAAGGGACAGATGGAGGGGCTGGACCTTGGACTTGGGGAGGGTACTGCGGTCACTGCCCACAATGGTGGTACGAGTTGCGAGCATTAATGTGCGCAGTGTCAAGTCCACCGCAAGATGTGTATCCACGTTGGCCTACTTGACCACCATCAGGGCGGACCTCCTGTTTCCACAGGAGTGCAGGGTACCGCACCTCGGCAGGTACGGGAAATGGTCTGGCGCCTGGACCTGTGGGCCTTTGGTCTGGTCGGGGGGTAATGACTGCTCCTCGGGCCTGGCTATTCTGCTGCGGGGGCGTGACTTCACCATCTCTCAAGTTCAGGAGGTGGTGGGGGGGGCGCCTCCTAGTGGCTGACGTCGCCTACAGGAACGCTCCCCTGAGGCTGATCAACGTGTACGCCCCAGCGGTACGGAGTGAGCGGTTGGCCGTCCTGCAGCGGCTTCCACCCCTGCCGGCTACGTCCAGGCAGGTCATCCTAGGCAGAGACTTCAACTGCATCATTGATGCAGATGGAAGATCCGGCGTGGGGACAACGGGTGGGGGGAGTCAACTGGACGTCACGTCCAGATTCCTGATGGGCACGGTGAAGGACGCCAAGCTGCTCGACGTCTTCAGCACTCCTGCAGACGGAGCACAACGGAGGTACACCTGGTCGCGGCCAGACGGGTCTATTCACTCAAGGATAGACTTCCTGTTTGTGTCATGGACGTTTGTCCAATGTAGTGTTTGTCACAGTTCTTGCAAGGTATTTTGTAGATGACGTTTGTTTTATTTGTTGTCTGTATAGGGTCTTTTAAGTTCATTCTGGCAGAAAGCTAGCCACCAGAATACATGAACATCAACTAGCCACAAAACGACATGACCCACTGTCACTAGTATCCTTACATACAGATAAGGAAGGACACCACTTTGATTGGGACAACACATCCATCCTAGGACAAGCCAAACAGAGACACGCATGAGAATTCCTAGAAGCATGGCGTTCCAACCGGAACTCCATCAACACACACGTTGGCTCCAAATCAATCTCCCATCCCCTGAGAAAAAGAACAGGAAATAACATCACCAACACAGGAAATTACATCACCAACCCAAGGAAACCTAACCAGATAAATAGAAAGCAGGACATAACACCAGCGCTTCGTCGGAGGTTCGCTGATGATGTTACATAGAATGGTGACAAAACGTCTGAAAATGAACCTTCCACATCAGCGAGCAATCTCACATCCAGAACCTCAACCTGAGTTACAATTCTTCTCAAAACTCGCTAGATAAGCTTGTCACCTGTGAGGGGAAAAATTGCCCTGTATCAGACATTTGACATAATAATTTAGATAACAATCATAAAAAGAGTGAATGCATTTGAGAAGTACGCTCCAAAAGAAGACAAAGATGCAGTAAGATTCAGTGAATCTTAGTGATTGCACTGAATTCTCCCAAATTTCTCTCCAGAGCCCATTTTAGTCAGGGCCTGGGACGATTCCACCTATCAACTCAGTTTCATAGAATCCCTACAGTGTGGAAGCAGGCTCTTCGGCCCAACAAGTCCACACTGACCCTCAAAACATCCCACCCAGACTCATCCCCCGAGAGACCACCTAATCTACACATCCCTGAACATGATGGGCAATTTAGCCTGGCCAATCCACCTAAACTGCACATCTTTGGATCAGAGGAAACCAGAGCACCCAGAGGAAATCCTCGCAGATACAGGGAGAATGTGCAAACTCTGCGCGGACAGCCACCCGAGGGTGGAATCAAACCTGGGTCCTGGGTACCGTGAGGCAGCAATGCTAACCATTGAGCCACCCAAAAATCCACAGCTGATGCTGGACCCACTGAGTGTTTTCAACATTTTCTGTGTTGACTTCTGATATGACTTGGACTGGCTATAAAACCAGGCATCGCGTGTGTCCAAATTTCCAAAATCATATAACAATGGAGTTTCACATTACATAAAGGGGGAATTCAGCCCATTTGACCTGCATTGGCTTTTTGAAGTATTTAATCTTTTACTGTTTTCACATGGCTTCAGAAATGTTTCCTTGTTAAGAATTTATCTTTTGGAAGTTGTCATTGAAATCCCCCTAATCTCCTTATTTGCCTTGGGCATCACTGACTGGACCAGCATTTATTGCCTGTGCCTGGTCGCCCTTGAGCAGGTGGTGATGAGCTGATGTCTTGACCTACTGCAGTCCATATGTTTCAGGTTGACTCACAATGCCCTTAGGGATGGAATTCCAGGATTTTGACCCAGTGACAATGAAGTCGCGGCGATATATTTCCAAGTCAGGATGGTGAGTGGCTTGGAGTGGATCTTGGGGGTGATGGTGTTCCCATGTATCAGCTGCCCTTCCAGATGGAAGTGGTCGTGGGTTTTGAAGGTGCTGTCTGAGGATCTTTGGTGAATTTCTGCAGTGCATCTTGTGGATAGTACACACTGCTGCTACTGAGCGTTGGTGGTGGAGGGAGTGGATGTTTGTGGATGTCGTGCCAATCAAACAGGCTGTTTTGTTCTGAATGATGTCAAGCATTTAGAGCGTTGTTGGAACTGCACTCATTCAGGCAAATGGGGAGCATTCCATCATACTCCTCACTTTTCCACCAAGCCCCTGATGAAGTTCAGAAGTTTTTCTATCTCTTTCTTGCATATACTTAGTGACTTGGCCTCCACAATCTTCTGTGGTTAAGAATTCTACAGGGTGAAGCAGTATTTCCTTATCTCGCCGCAGAATGGTTTACCCCATAACCTGTGGGAGACTAGACGCGTGAGTCAGAGGAAACATTGTCTCTGCATCGAGGCTGTTCAGCCCCATTAGAATTTCATACATCAGATATAAAACAGTTCCCCTCTCAGCTTTTTAAGCTCTAGTGAATACAGGCCGAGATGAACCAATTCCTCCTCCTGTGACAGCCCTGATATCCTCAGCATCAGCTTAGTGTGATTCCACAGCACTCCCTCTGCATCAAGTACATCTTTCTTCCCCCCTCTTCCATCAAGCAGAAGATATAAAAGGTTGAATATGCATATGAATAGATTTAAGAAGAGCATCTCCCCTGCTATTATCAGACTTTTGAACGAACCTCTGAAATGTTAACTCTGACCTCACTCCCTGCATGTTCTTTGCAGCATTAACAGTGCATTCTGCAATCTATTCTCCACCCTGATGCACTTTGTATGGTACGATCTGCCTGTAGAGCACACAAAACAACACTTTTCATTGTATCTCAGTACATGTGACAACACTAAATCCATGAATAAATCAACCTTTCTGAGGTAGGGAAGTCAAAACTGCATGAAATACTCCAGTTGTGGTCTCACCAACATCCTGTATAATTGAAGTAAGAGATCCTTAGTTCTGAACCCAATTCCACTTGCAAAGAAGGCCAATGTGTTTTAGGATGGCCAGACCCATGGGAGAGAAGTATCGCTATGGGCCCAAACCTGTCTGATAACACTCCTCAGAACTAGGCAGTATTTAACAGCAAGTTGCTGTGTAGCCATCTTTATTTGACTCTGAATTCTGTAAAGAGTTAGTAGGGCAAGTCACCAAAAGTTTGATCAAAGAGGTGGGCTTTAAGGAGTCAATTTAAACACAGAAAGAGAGATATAAAAGTTTATGGAGTGAATTACACAGTTTCGCAGGAGTTTTCAAAGATGATTATTGTGAAGGCTGTAACTTTAACTGCTGATTCTCCGTCCCATTGGTCCTGATCCACCCTCAATGAGACAAAAACTACATTGTCAGAGCTGCTGTCTCCTTTGTATCTCAGAAAAATGAGCAGCCATTTCGTTGAAACACGTGAGACTCTGCGATGATGACGTTTCCATTCCACTGACGCGTGGTGACCACACTGCCAAAACCTGACAAATCTCAGAATGATTTACTTTCTTTTCTCTCATTCCTTTTGCAGATTGTGCAGAAGAAGATGTTTGGTCCCATCTGGAAGACTAAGTTCGGCCCCATCACTGTCATCAATGTGGCCACTGCCAATTTGATTGAGCAGGTTTTGCGACAGGAGGGTAAATACCCAGTGCGGTCCCAAATGCCGCACTGGCGAGAGTACAGAGAGTTGAGAGGGAAAGCTTATGGACCGCTTTGTGAGTGAGTACTGTGGGCAGCATGCAATACAAACTACCAGGGCTCAGTTGTTTAGTGATAAATGACTTCCCGAAGTGAGGGTCAGGACCCAAGTGAGCTGAAGCTGCGGGGACGTGAGCTGGAAGGTAGCAATGGCAGCCTGCTACCTGTAACTACATTATAATAGCTGCCTTTAACACAGGGCAACACCCAAAGCTTCACGAGACCTGGTACAAAGGATATAAAAGCGACCATTTAACCCAGCCAGTTGGTGCTGGTGTTTATGCTCCTGTGCAATTCTCTGACACAGAAAACTGTTGAGGCCAAAGTATTGAAGATTTTCAAGAAAGATGTAGATACTGTTCTTTAGATTACAGGGATCAAAGGGTATGGGGAGAATGGGGGAGCAGGGTACTGAGTTGGATGAGCAACCATGGCGATATTGAATGTTGGAGCAGGTTCAAAGGGCTGAATGGCCTACTCTGAATCCTATGTTCGGCAAGCTTCCTCCTGTCTTTCCCCATTTAGATCCATCATTGTGACCTTCTATTCTCCTTTCCCCCCAATAATCTTAGTTAGTTTCCCCTGAAATGTGTCAATAATATTCACTTCAACCACTCTGTGATAACGAGTTCCATCTTTTTGCACTCTGAGTGAAGAATTGTCTTCCAAGTTCCCTATTACAATGATGTATTAATGTAATGTAGGATTTTGTCTGGTTAGCACATAACCCAGTGCTTTTCACTGTATCTTGCTACATGTGACAATAATACATCAAATCAAATCAAAATCTCAAAGACTATTTTACATCAGATGGCCTCTGATGAAGCTTTTCCCACAAGAGAAAATATTCTCTCTCTGAGCACTCTCTCAAAACCTTTCTTTTGACGTCTGTTTCCTCTTTCAAGGGAAGTGAACATTGTTGGCAAGGCCAGTATTTGTGGTCCATCCCTCATACTGAATAGCTTGTTACGCCATTAGTGTCAGCCACGTGGTTGGGGATAAGGAGTCACATGGAGGTCCGATAAGGAGGACATTTCCTATTCTTAGACCTTTATGACAATTGCTTAAAAGGGGAGGTGATTGTCTAGTGGCATCATCACTAGACTAATATTCGAGAAGCTCAGCTCATGTTCTGGGGACCCAGGTTCAAATCCCGCAAAGGCTGATGGTGGAATTTGAATTCAATAGAGGAAAAAAGGATTAGAACTAAGAGTGTACTAATAACCATGAAACAATTATTGGAAAAACTCAACTCGTTCACTCATGACCTTCAGGGAAATAAATCTGCCACCTCACCTGGTCTGACGTATAAGTGAGTCCAAACCCACAGCAATGTGGTTGCCTCTGAACTGCCCTCAGGGCAATTAGGGATGGACAATAAATGCTGGCCTGGTCAGTGATAGCCTCATCCCATGAATAAAAAGAATGCTGGGGATGGTTATCATGCTTTACATTAAAATTTTATTTTTCTTTTATTTATTGAATTTAAATTCCTCTCATTGCTGTGGTGAGATTTGGTCCCACATTCCCAGAATATCAAGGGGGGTCTCAAGATTCCTAGTTCAGGGATAGATATCACCACTACGTCACCATCACCCCCATTTTACATGTGGCTCTGGACTTGGGTTATACAAGGCATCATTTAAGATTTCCAGATGATGGGAACTTCGAAATGAATGAACAGCAAATGACAACCTTTAAATGGGTGTAGACTGGTGAAACGAAATGTAATACAGAGATTCATTTTAATAGGCAGATTGAGGAAATGCAATGCACCTTAAACAATCAAAATTTTTAAGGGAAGTCATGAACGAGAGAGTGACCAAAGGCTAGATTTAGATAAGGTCTGGATTGCGCAGCTGGTAGGTTTAATAGAAGCATTGAAGAGTGAACTGGTTCTCTGAGAAGGGTGAATGTGCATGGTCACTAGGACAATTACAAGTCTGATTGTTGCATTTGTCCATTTGAGTGACTTTTCAAATAAGTGGTCTAATGTTTCAGATTAGAAAATGCAAAACTACAAAGTTTTAAGACCAGAGTGTGACAAGGAAATGGTTGGACATTAACTTAATAGGAGTGTTTACTAGGAGGGGAAACATCATGGGAGAGTTCTGAAGAAGGGTGACTGGACCTGAAATATTATCTCTGATTCCTCTCCACCAACACGGCCAGATCAACAGAGCGTCTCCAGCCATTTCTGTTTTAGTTTCTGATTTCCAGCATCTGCAGTTCTTTTGGATTTTGGCATAATGTGATTGTTCATTTAGAGAACCAGTGCAAACACAATGGGACACATTCTTTGAAGCCTTTGGTGATAAAATAAATTGACACAAGGTTGATATCAGGGCATTTTGGATCCACAGCTCTGTAACTAGAGGCACAGAATGTGAAAGCTAGTGCATCATTTCAAGCCTTTGCAAAAACCACTTAGGCCACGGCTGGGTTATTGTGTCTAATTCTGGGCATGACAATTTCGGCCAGATGTCAGAGCTTTAGAGGGATTGTGGAATAGTAGAAGGGATGAAGAGTTGCAATAATGAAGAAACTGGAATTGGCCTCCTTAGAGCGGAGAAGGTCATGGAGAGATTTACTTCATGTATTCAAATTAATGGAGTTCGTTTTAGATTCTTGTTTTTGAGAACAAGGATTTAATTCAGAGATAGTAGGAACTGCAGATGTTGGAGAATCTGAGAAAACAAGGTGCAGAGCTGAATGAACACAGCAGGCCAAGCAGCATTAGAGGAGCAGAAAGGCTGACGTTTCAGGCCTAGACCCTTCAGAAAGAAGAGGCGAGGCCCGAAGCGTCAGCTTTCAAGCTCCTCTGATGCTGCTTGGCCTGCTGTGTTCATTCAGCTCTGCACCTTGTTATTAAGGATTTAATTCAATTGGCAAACATCCAAAGAAATCAGTGGAAAAGTTGTTTCAGCAAAGTTGTTTCTTCGGAACGTAGTCAATTTCAAGAAGAAATTGAGTAATAAGACATAATGGAAATGAATTCCCAGGCTTCTGAGAAAGAGCTGGTGATGAATGCTAATTGGATGCCTCTTTCAAAATGTGAATTCCTTCTACCATTCTGTGAATGCAGCCAAACCTACTGAGGAACTTGGCCCTGTGCGGCTCAGTGAAACCTCTGCTCTTTTGAGGCTTTAACTTAAACGTGAATAACAATTACCTCAGGTGCAGTTGTCCCCTCGGTGGAGATGACGATGGGAGAGTCGAGAAGGAGGGCAGTTACTGGACAAGTTCACCCTGGAGAAGTACACATCTTCCCCTTCTCACCAACTCACCAATTAAGTCATAAAGAAAAACAGAAGTTGCTGGGAAAAGCTCAGCAGGTCAGGTTTAATGATCTGGGTTCAACGACACTCCCTCAGAGCAGAGTTCCCTTATATCCCAGATTTATCCAAATCCTTTACAAAAGTTACTACTGAATCTGCTTCTACTGGCCCTTGGGACTGTGCATTCTGGATCTCAATAACTCTGCCTGTAAAATTAAGATTCTCCTCATGTCCTGCCTGCTTCTGAGCCATTTGTTTTTGAAACAGTGACCTCTTGTTACAGACTCACTGCTGCGCAGAAATGGTTTCTTGCTGGCCACTCTCTCAAAAACCCTTTTCTACAAAACCTGCTTCATGACTGATCATCCAACTCAGTGCACTGTTCAAAAACAGAAGCTGCTGGAAAATGACAATGAGAAGAGGGAGGGTTAATACAGGACTGAAGGTGTTATATCTGAATGCACACAGTATAAGGAATAAGGTAAAATGAACTTGTGGTGCAGATCAAAACACAGCAGGTATGACGTGGTAGCCATCACTGAGACGTGGCTGCAAGGTGATCAGGATTGGGAACTGAATATCCGAGGAAACACATCCTATTGAACAGATAGGCAGGTGGGCAGAGGGGTTGGGGTTGCTTATTAGTAAGAAATAAAATTAAATCAATAGGAAGAAACGAAGTAGAGCCAAATAGTGTAGAATCTGTGTGGGTAGAATTGAGGAACCACAAAGGTTGAAAAAAAACAGTTAGCATTGTGTACAGGCTTCCAAACAATAGTCAGGAGCTGGGGCGCAAGATACATCAGGAGATAGAAAAGATGTGTAAGAAAGGCAAAGTTACAGTGATCATGGGGGATTTCAATATGCAGGCGGACTGGGAAAATCATGTTGGTAGTGGATAGCAGGTAAAGGAGTTTGTGGAATGTTGGCGAGACGGCTTTTTGGTGCAGCTGATGGTGGAGCCCACGAGGGAACAGGCAAATATGCCGCACAAAAAAAGCCAATCAACCCACTGTATAATGAAGATCCTCCCTTATCAAGTCTGCCTCATTGCACAACACTAAATGCAGTATTCAGAGATAATGGGAACTGCAGATGCTGGGATCCCGAAACGTCAGCTTTTGTGCAGCTAAGATGCTGCTTGGCCTGCTGTGTTGATCCAGCCCCACACCTTATTATCTCGGATTCTCCAGCATCTGCAGTTCCGATTATCTCTGAATACTGGAGTTAGTGTTGTGCAATGAGGCAGACTTGATAAGGGAGGATCTTCATTATACAGTGGGTTGATTGGCTTTTTCTGTGCGGCATATTTGATATAAACTCAGGTTCTCCAGTCTGTCTGGGTATTGGAATGTCAAGGGGACAGTGGGAGTAAACACTTGGAACCATCGACTTGATTATCTTGTGTTTGCTGTTACAGGTACGGAGAGAAATGGCATCACATGCGGAGTATTTTGAATCCCAAGATGCTGAAACCAAAAGAAGTGTCTACCTATTCTCCGGCCATCAATGAGGTGGTAACTGACTTTGTGAAGAGGGTTCAATGGGTGAGAGAAAACCACGGCCAAGGGGTGATGTTGAACGATGTGTCTGGCGAGCTGTACAAATTCGCATTTGAAGGTAGTGACCTAAAAACTAGAGAATGAAGCCAATTGGTCCATTATGTCTGTGCAAGAACTGCCCATTTATTCACACTCCCCTGATCTTTCCCCACAATCATGCAACTTACTCCCCCTTGAGAATTAATTTCATTCTCTTTGGAAGGACCAACTGAAACTCCTTCCACCTTCTATGCCTTAACACCTCATCATGCGGCAAAAAATGTCTCTGCTTTCTCCAGCTTGGTTCTTCTGGAAACAAACATCCATCTCTGTCATGTGGGTTCTGAAGAAAAGTAATCTCAGACTCAAAACCTTGACTTTGCTTCACTCTCCAAGATGCTGCCGGGCCTACTCAGTTTCTCTGTTTTATTTCATATTTTCAACCTCAGCATTATTTTGCTTTAAATCTCCATTCTCTGGTTACTGAAGCTTCCACCAGTTTCTCCTAACTTATTCTCTCTCAGTCTCAAGTATCTCTGGTAAGTTGTCAGTTGTCTTTTTGTGGAGAGGTCTCCCTGCTTAACCACGTTATCCTTCTTGGGTCTAGACTTTGGTCATCTTTCGTCTGTAACAACACAGAGGGTGTATGTAACATCCCCTTCACACACATGGACCACAGCATTTTGAGAAGGCGGTTCCTCACCACCTTCCCTAGGGCAATTAGGGATGGGCATTAAATGCACAAAAACCAGTGACATTCCCATCGTAAAAACATCAGAAATTTGACTGGAACAGTAGGAGGTAGATGCTCATGTGATATAAGCTTCAGGGATCTATCCAGTCAAAGAGTTGGCCTTGATTCATTGTAGTCTACAGAATGGGTTAAGGCTGTTGACCCAACAAGCCTGGGCCAGTCAAAAACAACAAGCTCAGGGTCTAAGCCCGAAACATCAGCCTTCCTGCTCCTCTGATGCTGCTTGGCCTGCTGTGTTCATCCAGCTCTACACCTTGTTAACCTAAGTATTCAGATACTATTTTCCAGCACTTGGCTGCATAATTCTTAAATGTTATGAGGGTTTCTGCCGAGCATCCTTGTAATTTTGTTTTGCACCCTTTCCATTTTAATAATATCCTTCCCACAGCAGGGCAGCCAGAACTGTACACAGTACTCCAAATGTGGCCTCACCATTGTCTTGTACTGCTGTAACATAATGTTCGATGAGCATTGTGCTCAGTGCTGTAACTGATGAAGACAAGCATGCCAAATGCCTGATTCACCACCCTCTCTACCTGTGATGCCAGTTTCAAGGAACTGTGTAGTCACGCCTCTATATCTATCTGTTTGACAATGCTACCCAGTGCTACATTAACAGTGTATGTCCTGCCCTAGTTTATCTTACCAAAACACGATGCCCACGTTTGTCTAAATTAAACTCATTCTGCTATTCCTTGGCCCACTGGCTCGGTTGATCAAGATCCAGTTGTATTCTTAGATAACCTTCTTCACCTTCCAACATACCAATGCAGGCATCATCCACAAATATGCTACCTCCTAAATTCTCATCCAAATTGTTTATATAAATAATAAACAACGGTGGACCCAGCACTGATCCTTGCAGAACAGCACTGGCCACAGGCCTCCAGCCTGAACTCCACCCTCTGTCTCCTACTTTCAAGCCAGTTTGTATCCAGTTGACTAGCTCTCCCTGGATCCCATGTGATCTAATCTTACTAACCAGTCAACCCTATGGAACCTTGTCAAAAGCCTTGCTGAAGGTCATCCAGACAAAATTACAGGATCTAGACATCACTCTGCCTTCACTTATCCTCTTGGTTGCCTCTACAAAAATACGCTTTATCAAGTTTGTGAGATGTGATTCCCCATGCACTAAGCCATGCTGACTATCCCTAATCAGTCTTGGCCTTTCCAATTGCATGTAGATGCCGTCTCTCAGAATCCCCTCCAATAACTTACCCACCACTGATGTCAGGCTCATCAGTCTGTAGTTCCCTGACTTTTCTTTGCAGCCTTTCTTAAGCAATGGCACAACATTAGCCACCCTCCAGTCTTCTGGCACCTCACCTGTGGCTGTTGACGCAAATATCTCTACTAGAGGCCTCACAATTTATTTTCTTGCTTCCCACGATGGCCTGGGATACACTTGATCAGGTCACAAGGCTTTATCTACCTTTATGTATTTTAAAACTTACAGCACCTCTTGCTCTGTAATATGGAATCATTTTAAGCAAAGTGATCATCCCCTTCTTATTTCCCTGCTCCAGCCATGTAGCCTCATTGGCTGACCCTCCAGGAATATCCTCTCTAAGTGCTGCTGTGATGTTTTCTCTAAACAAAAACGCCATTCCACCCTTTTCCTCATCTTCTATCCTTCCTATTGGTGTCTGCACCCCGGGACTCAGAGCTGCCACTCCTGGCCGTCCTTCAGCAATTTTTCTGTAATAGCTATGACATCCCATGTCCTGAGTTCATCTTCCTTAGGGGGCATGAAAATGCCTTGGCAGGTAGGATTAAGAAAAACCCCAAGGCGTTCTACACTTATGTGAGGAATAAGGAGATGGCCAGAGTGAGGGTAGGGATCAATCCCAATCAGGGATGGTGGAGGGAATTTGTGCGTGTAGTTGGAGGAGGTAGGGGAGGTCCTTAATGAATAAATTGCTTGAGTATTCAGCAGCGAGAGAGACTTTGTTGTTTGTGAAGACAGCATGAAACAGGCTGATATGCTCAAACAGGTTGATGTAAGAAAGGAGAACGTGCTAGAAATTTTGAAAAACATGCGGACAGATAAGTCCCCTGGGCAAGACGGGATATACCCAAGGCTTCTATGGGAAGCAAGGGAAGAGATTGCTGCCCCTTTGGCGATGAATTTTGCGTCCTCACTGTCCACTGGAGTGGTGCCAGATGATTGGAGGGTGGTAAATGTTATTCCCTTCTTCAAGAAAGGGAATAGGGCTAATCCTAGAAATTACAGACTAGGCAGTCAGTCTTACTTCTGTGATGGGCAAATTATTGGAGAGGATTCTGGGAGACGATATTTATGATTATTTGGAAAAGCACAGTTTGTTTAGAGATAGCATGGCTTTGTGAGGGGCAGGTCATGCCTCACAAGCCTTATTGAATTCTTTGAGGATGTGACAAAACACATTGATGAAGGTCGAGCAGTGGATGTGGTGTATATGGATTTTAGCAAGGTGTTGATAAGGTTCCCCATAGTAGGCTCATTCAGAAATTAAGGAGGCATGGGCTTCAGGGAAATTTGGCTGTCTGGATACAGAATTGGCTATCCAATAGAAGACAGAGGGTGGTAGTAGATGGAAAGTATTTAGCATGGAGCTCGGTGACCAGTGGTTTCTGCAGGGATCTGCTCTGGGACCTCTGCTCTTTGTAATCTTTATAAATGACTTGGATGAGGAAGTGGAAGGGTGGGTTAGTAAGTTTGCCAATGACAGGAACGTTGGTGGAGTTGTGGACAGTCTGGAGGGCTGTTGTAGGTTGCAGTGGGACATTGACAGGATGCAGAGCTGGGCAAAGAAATGGCAGATGGAATTCAACCCAGAAAAGTGTGAAGTGATTCATTTTGGAAAGTCAAATTTGAATGCAGAATGCACGGTTAATGGTAGGTTTCTTGGCACTGTGGAGGAACAGAGGGATCTTGGGATCCACGTCCGTAGATCCCTCAAAGTTGCTACCTAAGTTGACAGGACTGTTCAGAAGGTGTATGGTGTGTTGGCTTTCATCAGCAGGGGAATTGAGTTTAAGAGCTGCGAGGTTATGCTGCAGCTCTATAAAACCCTGGTTAGACCACACTTGGAATATTGTGTTCAGTTCTGGTCACCTCATTATAGGAAAGATGTGGAAGCTTTAGAGAGGGTGCAGAGTAGGTTTACCAGGATGCTGCCTGGACTTGAGAGCAAGTCTTATGAGGAAAGATTGAGGGAGCGAAGAAGGATGAGAGGTGACTTAATAGAGGTGTACAAGATGATGACAGGCACAGATAGAGTGCGTAGCCAGAGACTTTTTCCCAGGGCGGAAATGACAATTACAAGGGGGCATAATTTTTAGGTGATTGGAGGAAGGGATAGGGGAGATGTCAGAGGTAGGCTCTTCACACAGAGAGTGGTGGGTGTGTGGAATGCGCTGCCGGTAGTGGCAGAGGACTCAGATACTTTCGGGACATTTAAATGTCTCTTGGATAGGCACATGGATGATGGTAAAATGTAGAGTGTGCAAGGTAGATTGTTCTTAGAGTAGGGTAATAGGTCAGCACAACATCTTTGGCTGAAGGGCCTGTACTGTTCTATGTTCTATGTTCTTACCTGTCAGGCCTCTTGCATTGAAATAAATGCCTTTAAATTCATCAGTTGCTACTCACGGGAGCTTTCTGTGTATAAATTGTATGCTGCATTCACAATTTTACAGCTAAGGGGACAGTATTTTGAAATTAATTCGGTGTAAATTTCCTCAGTATATTTTGTGCTCTTGAAAATCATGGTATGAATGTGAACCTTACTTTATTTTTACTGTCTGGTTGTAACTCTCAGACTGTTTCAACCCAAACCATGATTTGCACAAAATCTCTCTCCTGATATTTTACCAACTTGATATTCTTGACCTTTCAATTATCAATTTAAAACAAAATAGAGGAAAGTAAAGGCTCAAAGATCATCTGGCAAAGTTCTAGCAAAGGTTATTAAAGTTTGAATGAGAGTTTAACCCACTTATAAACTAACACTTAGTCGCACCTATAAAAATAACTCTTCCAATTTACCCTCAGTACCTCCTGGAAATTGTCCCTCGTCAATCACCAGTACCTCCTCCAAATTAAAACCTGAAATAACTGCAGATGCTGTAAATCAGAGACAAAAGTAGAAATTGCTGGACAAGCTCAGCAGGTCTGGCAACATCTGTGGAGAGAAATCAATTAACGTTTTGGGTCGAGGGACTGTTCCTCAGGACCCCTTCCAGTTCTGAGGAGGGACCACTCAACCCAAAGTGTTAGCTCTGATTTCTCTGCACAGATGTTGCCAGACCTCCTAAGTTTTTCCAACAATTTCTACTTTTGACCCCCACTTCCATGTAAAGTTTGTTGACCAATTGGAGCATTGTGAAAGATTGGCTAGTTGGGCCACCAAAAAATGGTAAAACTAGGGCAGTAAAAAGCTGCCCCACGGAGCTCCGATCTACATCTGGGGAAAGAAATTACTCTGAATGTCCACCAGAAGCATCTCTGCACACACAGGAGTGTGCCCTGTAGCCGTCTCGTAGGTCAGTGAGTGGATGCCACTTCAGTCAGTGGGACATAGCCCGAAGTGGGCTGGGCTGTTTTTGGTTGGCTTTTCTGTGGTAAGGGGGAGGTGAGAAGAAGTGACGAGAGGACATGCTGATGTGGAAAAGTGATGCATTTGTTATTTTGATTAATTGTCGGGACACAGGAAAGTTTAACGCAAAATTGAGACTGTTCCCAACAACATGGGGATGCCTGGTCACTGCACCTAGAGCCAGTATTGAGGAGTTACAACTCTTCATTCCTCTGTAATCTCCCCTGGACAGATCCTGTTTGAGCTATCTGCACTCCTTTTGAACCCTGACGTGTGTGTGTGTACCTGAATTTGATTGCTGCACTGTTGGTGACTGTGCCTTTAATTGTGTGGGCCTCAGGCCTGAAGTATTGCTCCTATACCTCTCTGCCTCTCTAGTGTAGATTTGGGATGGTTGTTTCGTCGATGTAGACCCAATGGGCTGAAGACCCTGAGATAGCAAGATGCGGAGCTGGATGAACACAGTGGGCCAAGCAGCATCAGAGGAGCAGGAAAGCTGACATTTCAGGCCTGGACCCTTCCCTGTACTGTACAATTCTATTATTCTAGCTCACACTCCTCCTTTAAAACACTCCTTAAAACCTATCACTGTGACTAAGCCCTTGGTCACTTGACCTAATATTTCATCATTTGGTTCAGTGTCATGTTTTGACTTTAAATGCTCCTGTGGAAGCACGTTTTTGTACAGTAAAGAATCTAAAAATATGAATCGTAGTAGTTACTATCTGACAAAGTATTTTTGAAGTGTAGTCGCTGTAGGAATAAGTGGGCAACTGTTGTATATGTCAAAAATGTGATGTGCAAACCATGTTGTAGGTTTTGCTGAAGATTTTCCAGCTGTTTCACGTGGCATCTGTGAGAAGCAGCACCAGAAACACTGGGTGCATGTTCCAACTTGTCTCTAATTTCTTTCAAGACAAAATTAACATAAATGTTTCAAGCTGATGTCTGTGGCTGATAGTACACTTGCCAAAGTCCCAGAATCTTGAGCACACAGTCCAGGCTTCTACTCCCAGTGCAGTACTAAGTGAGTGCTGCATTGTTGGTCATTGTCTCTTGGGTGAGAGAGAACATATACCTAGAACAGTACAGCACAGGAATGGGTCCTTTGGCCTGTTAACTTGAGGCCGTAACTGTTGCGTGAACATTGATCCTTGAACCTGCTCTGCTGTTTAATAAGATAAAGGTTGATTGTTAATCTTCTGAACGGATGGGCAGGAAGGACAAGGGTAGCTTTGTTAGTACAAAATGGAATCACTACAATCACAAGAAATGATCTTAGACCGATTAATGTATAATCCATATAGATGGGCATGAGAAATAACGAGGGTAGCTATTGGTAGGAGATGTCTATCAGCCCCTAATAGTAACTGCTCTGTGGGTCAGCGAATAAATTAGGAGGTAATGAGGACATATAAAAGAGGCAGTACATTAATCATAGTGGAGTACAGCACAGAAACAGACCTTTCGGCCCAACCAGATCATGCTGAACATGATCCCAAATTAAACTAGCCCCACCTGCCTGCTCCTGGCCCATATCCCTCCAGACCTTTCCTAGTCATACATCCATCCAAATGCTTCTTAAATGTTGTAATTGTACCCGTATCCACCACTTGCTCAGAAAGTTCATTCCACATAGGAACCACACTCTGGGTTAAAGATTTGGCCCTCATGCCTTTCTAAAATGTCTCTCCTCTCACCTTAAAACTGTGGCCACTAGTCTTGAAATGCCCCATCCTAGGGAAAAGACAACTGCCACTAACTTGTAACCAGCTTGTAACTGATGTCCATTTCAAGCCCACCGACTCCCACAGCTACCTAGAATACACCTCCTCCCACCCACCCTCCTGCAAAAATTCCATCCCCTATTCCCAATTCCTCCGCCTCCGCCGCATCTGCTTCCACAATGAGACATTCCACTCCCACACATCACAGATGTCCACGTTCTTCAAGGACCGCAACTTTCCTCCCACAGTGGTCGAGAACGCCCTTGACCGCGTCTCCCGCATTTCCCGCAACACATCTCTCACACCCCGCCCCCGCCACAACCGTCGAAGAGGATCCCCCTCGTTCTCACACACCACCCCACCAACCTCCGGATACAACGCATCATCCTCCGACATTTCCGCCATCTACAATCCGACCCCACCACCCAAGACATTTTTCCATCCCCACCCCTGTCTGCTTTCTGGAGAGACCACTCGCTCCGTGACTCCCTTGTTCGCTCCACACTGCCCTCCAACCCCACCACACCCAGCACCTTCCCCAGCAACCGCAGGAAATGCTACACTTGCCCCCACACCTTGCTACACTTCCTCCCTCACCCCTATCCCAGGCCCCAAGATGACATTCCACATTAAGCAGAGGTTCACCTGCACATCTGCCAATGTGGTATACTGCATCCACTGTACCCGGCATGGCTTCCTCTACATTGGGGAAACCAAGCGGAGGCTTGGGGACCGCTTTGCAGAACACCTCCGCTCGGTTCACAATAAACAACTGCACCTCCCAGTCGCAAACCATTTCCACTCCCCCTCCCATTGTTTAGATGACATGTCTATCATGGGCCTCCTGCAGTGCCATAATGATGCCACCCGAAATTTGCAGGAACAGCAACTCATATTCCGCTTGGGAACCCTGCAGCCCAATGGTATCAATGTGGATTTCACCAGCTTCAAAATCTCCCCTTCCCCCACCGCATCCCAAAACCAGCCCAGTTTGCCCCCTCCCCCCACTGCACCACACAACCAGCCCAGCTCTTCCCCTCCAGGTTTGGAGGGTTTGAGCTATAGGGAGAAGCTGAATAGGCTGGGGCTGTTCTCCCTGGAGCGTCAGAGGTTGAGGAGTGACCTTACAGTGGTTTCTAAAATCTTGAGGGTCACAGATAGGGTGAATAGACAAGTTCTTTTACCCGTAGTGGGGGAGTCCAAAACTAGAGGGTACAAGTTTGAGGTGAGAGGGGAATGATTTAAAAGGGACCTAAGGAGTAACTTTTTCACACAGAGGGTGGTGTGTGTATGGAATGAGCTGCCAGAGGAAGTGGTGGAGGCTGGTACAATTACAGCATTTAAAAGGCATCTGTATGGGTACATGGATAGGAAGGGTTTAGAGGGATATGGGCCAAATGCTGGCAAATGGGACTGGATCAGTTCAGGATATCTGGTTGGCTTTGACAGGATGGACCGTTTCCTTCCTGTAAGCTGTATGACTCGAAACATACAATATGTTATTAGTGGTAAATCAGAGAATTGGGGACATTTTAAAAGCCAACGAAAGAAAACAGGGAAAATAAATTGAGTACAAACTAACAAATAGTATAAAAACAGACCGTAAGCACTTGTTTAAATGTATAAAAAGGAAGAAAAAAGTCAGTGAGTATAGGCATCTTAGGCAGTGAGGTTAGGAAAATTAAATACGATCCCGGAAATGAGAGAAGAGCTGAATAAATGCTAAGCACCAGTTCTACAGCTTTTCTAAGATATTAAGTATACAAGGTGCTGAAGGTGGGGGAGGAGAGAGAGATGAAGCAAACACAATAACTAACATTGGCAGAAAAGTACTGGCAAACTTAGGGGTTAAAAGTCATTGATTCCCCTGGACTCGATGGGTTACGCACTAGAATTTTAAAGGTATCAATACTACTGTGCTACCACTCCCTCTCATCCTGGAACCGTGGTGTTAAATCCTTTCTACGCCCTCTCCAATACTTCCACACGCTTCTTAAACTGTACTGCTCAGAATAGGACACAGAGTTCTATTTGCAGTCAGTTGAGAAGGATAAAGCACAGTAGCCCTTGTGCCTTTTCAACTACTTTCACAGCTTGCCCTGTGATCTACAAAGACTCATTTACACCAAGCCCCTCTGCTTCTGCATCCCTTCAGAGCGTCATCCTTGAGTTTATTTCGTCTCTCTACATTCTTTCCAAGACAAGGACATTTCATACTCCCAACATCAAGTCAGCATTTCACATATTTCCTGCTACAGAAATAAGGGGAGATTAGAGTACAATAAAGGAGAAGGAAGCTGTTATACAGAATGGGAAGAGATTAACATATCCCTGACATTGTTCTTTAGAGCTGCAGATTTTGAAAGAGAGGGAAGGTAATTATTATCAGAAAAGTGCATTGCCCTTACAAAGTTCAACCTGTCAAAGTCCAGTCCATACAGGGAGCCCTTCTCGCAGGCTTGTGTTCATTATTTGAATTTAAAGCAAGTTCCTTTAGGATGTTACTGAAGGTTCTTTTGACTTGGTCCAGTGTTAGCTCCGACACAGAAGACTCTGTGTAGTGGTGATGTCACTGAATTAATAATCTAGAACACCGGGAAGTTGTTGTGAAGACGCTTGTACAAATCTCACCATGGCAGCTGGTGTAATTTCAATCCAGCTAATAACTGGATACTAATAGTGTGCTGAAGTTGTCATAACAATTCACGATGCAACACTTAATGCATGGAAGTGTGGTTCATTCTTAAGTCCTGGAAGTGCAAGGCACTCAGTTATTTCCAACTGCTGCAAAGTCCAGTTGACTTAGACACCGGAACTACAACAGCAAACACAGCCTTGTCAACGTTGCAAAGTCCTCCTTACTGACGTTCACTTATGCCAATAGCTAGACATAGTCATACTGACAGAACTGTACACTGCACAAATCCCACACCCCACCATCACCATGCATGGGTATTTCCTGTCCAAACTGGCAGAGGTGGCAGCACCATGGCATACAGTTGGGAGGGAGTTACACATGAAATCTTTGACATCGACTCTGGACCCCATGAGGTCTCATTGTATTGTGTCAGATTTGGGCAAGGAAACATCCTGCTGATTATCCTGCAACCTCCTTGACTGATAAATCATTGCCCTTCCATGTTGAATGTCAGTGGGAGGAAGTGTTGAGTGTTCAGGGACACAGAATATACTCTGGGTGGGGGACTTCAGTGTCCGTCATCAAGAGAGGCTCAATAGCAGCAATACCAATTGAGCCGGTCACTTCCTAAAGGAACAGTGTCTAGACTGCGTCTGCAATATAGGTGAAGAAGGATATTCTGGTTTCCACTAGTTGGCATGTCAGTAACTAGAGATCACAATATCAAGATTGTCAACAAGAGAGATAGGAGTGAAATGAGGAGAGACATCTTTACTCAGAGAGTTGTTATGCACTGCCTGGGAGAGTGGTGGAGTTGAATTCCATTGGAGGTTTCAAAAGAGAGCTGGATATAGATTTGGAAGTGATGAATTTAGAGGCTACAGAGATAGGGCTGGAGAATGGGACTAGCTGGGTAGCTTTTTCAGGAGCTGGTACAGACACAATAAGCTGAATAAGCTCCTTCTCTGCTGTAAAAGTCTGTGATCATAAAGAGAGATCTGGATGCCCTTGTCCATGAATCATTAAAAGTTGGCATACAGATGTAGCGAGTGCTTAGGAAGGCAAATGGAATGTTTTAGTTTTGCACGGGATTTAGATTATAAACATAAGGAAGTCTTGCTGCAAAAGTAGAAGTAGCTGGAAAAGCCCAGCAGGTCTGGCAACATCTGTGAAGAGAAATCACAGTTGACATTTCCATAAGGCCATAAGACATAGGAGTGGAAGTAAGGCCATTCGGCCCATCAAGTCCACTCCGCCATTTAAATCATGGTTGATGGGCATTTCAACTCCACTTCCCTGCACTCTCCCCGTAGCCCTTGATTCCTTGTGAAATCAAGAATTTGTCGATCTCTGCCTTGAAGGCATCCAATGTCTCAGCCTCCACTGCACTCCATGGCAATGAATTCCACAAGCCCACCACTCTCTGGCTGAAGAAATGTCGTCTCATTTCAGTTTTAAATTGACCCCCTCTAATTTTAAGGCTGTGCCCATGGGTCCTAGTCTCCCCGCCTAATGGAAACAACTTCCTAGCATCCACCCTGTCTAAGCCATACATTATGTAGCAAGTTTCTATTAGATCTCCCCTCAACCTTCTAAACTCTAATGAGTACAATCCCAGGATCCTTAACTGTTTGTCATACGTTAAACCTACTATTCCAGGGATCATCTGTGTGAATCTCCGCTGGACACGCTCCAGGGCTAGTATGTCCTTCCTGAGGTGTGGGGCCCAAAATTGGACACAGTATTCTAAGTGGGGCCTAACTAGAGCTTTATAAAGTCTCAGAAGCACATCGCTGCTTTTATATTCCAACCCTCTTGAGATAAACCACAACATTACATTCATTTTCTTAATCATGGACTCTACCTGCAAGTTAACTTTTAGGGAATCCTGGACCAACACTCCCAGATCCCTTTGTACTTCTGCTTTACAAATTTTTTCACCGTTTAGAAAATCGTCCATGCCTGTATTCTTTTTTCCAAAGTGCAAAACCTCACATTTGCTCACATTGAATTTCATCAGCCATTTCCTGGACCACTCTCCTAAACTGTCTAAATCTTTCTGTAGCTTTCCCACCTCCTCAGTACAACGTGCCTGTTGACCAACCTTCGTATCATCGGCAAACTTCACCAGAATGCCCCCATTCCCTTCATCTAGATCATTAATATATAAGGTGAACAGCTGCGGCCCCAACAGTGAACCCTGCGGGACACCACTCGTCATCAGTTGCCATTCTGAAAAAGAGCCTTTTATCCCAACACTCTGCCTTCTGTCAGACAGCCAATCCTCAATCCAAGCCAGTAGCTCACCTCGAACACCATGGGCCCTCACCTTGCTCAGCAGCCTCCCGTGAGGCACCGTATCAAAGGCCTTTTGGGAGTCTAGATAGATAACATCTACTGGGTTTCCCTGGTCTCACATACTTGTTACCTCTTCAATTCTGAGGAAGAGTCACCGGATCTGAAACGTTAACTCTGATTTCTCTCCACACATGTTGCCAGACCTGCTAAGCTTTTCCAGCTAATTTCTATTTCTGTTTCTCATTGACAGCATCCACAGTACTTTTGGTTTTTATGCAGTCTTGCTACAGCTGTACGAGGCATTGGTGAGATCCGGTCTAGAGTATCACCTCAGTTTTTGCCTCCTTATTTAAGGGGTTGGGGGTGGGATTTACTGTCATTGGAGACAGTGCAGAGAAGATTCAGTAGGCTGATGCCAGGTATGGAGGGACTGTCTCATGATGAAAGGTTGAGTAGGTTGGTCCTGCTTGACAGGGCAGATGCAGAAAGATTAATTCCCCTTGTGGGAGAGTCAGAGGGGCACAATTTCAGAATAAGGGATCATCTATTTAAGATGCAGATGAGGAGGAATTTCTTCTCTGAGAAGGAAAGTGAACCTGTGGATTTCTTTATCACAGAAGGCTGTTGAGGCTTGATCATGAAGTATATTCAAGGCTGAGATAGACAGTTTTTTAATCAAGTAAGGGAATCAAGAGTTAAGGGGGAAAAGCAGGATCTCATTGAATGTTGGAGTAGATTTGGTACGAAAACAAAGTTGCTGGAAAAGCTCAGCAGGTCTGGCAGCATCTGTGAGGGAATAAACAGAGTTAATGTTTCAGGTCCGGTGGCCCTTCCTCAGAACTGTTCTGCGGAGGGTCACCAGAACTGAAACATTAACTCTGTTTTTACCTTCACAGATGCTGCCAGATCTGCTGAGCTTTTCAAGCAACTTTGTTTTTGTTCCTGATTTACAGCATCCGCAGTTCTTTCGGTTTTATTTAGATTTGGTATGAATTCTGCTCCCAGAATCAAAGGAAGGGCATGGTTATAAATCCCTTAGTAAACTTTAATAGGTTATAATATAAAAGTTTTGCAAATAAATTGCAAAGTTAGTTGAAACCTAACAGGTGTTTAGTTGATTTGTTCAGAGGCTGCAGTCATTGCTAGCAGGGTCAGCGTTTGCTATTCGTCCCAAATTGCTCATGAACTAAGCGGTTTTCCTTTGGCCATGTTAGTCAACACCATTATTGTGGTCTTGAAATCACACAGTAACTGATGGATCAGAGTGGTTTGTAGCAACATTAATTTCTCATCATGAGCTTGCCTTTATGGTCCAAGATTTATTACATGAATTTAAATACCATAGTGGGATTTGAACCCATGTCATCAGCCTGGGATAACAAGGGTACTAGCCCAGGGCAGCCCTACTGTGCCACTATCTCCCTGCTGTGGTGTTAGTGATTTTTCATTTTAGTTCAGGGAGAATACTGGAAAAATGAATTGAGGAATGAATCACAAAAAAAATTGGCTGCTGCTTTTAAATCCAGAAGCTTGAATTATATTGTCTACTTGCGATAATTCGAGGGGCTGAATGGCCTACTCCTTGTTCATATATAAGGTAAGCCAGCCCAACACAGTAAAGGTATAAGCTCAATTGAATGCCCTCTTCACTTGATGAATAATATTTTCACAAATAGCTTTTATGTGGTTTCCATTTGTGTACATGTCCAAAATTACCAAAGTTTAATGTTTCATTTCGAAATCCCTGTAGCCCTTCATATTTTTGACTGCAGGAGGAAACCTGAGCACCCAGCGGAAGCCCATGGAGACAACAACACAAACATAAGCTGTCAGTCAAGGGTGGAACTGAATGTAATTCCCTGGCAACGTGTCGCCCACAGTTGCAGGTTACAAATACACAGTGTAATTCGAACTTCCAGACTTAAAGGCAGCTGCCATTTTTTTTGTGATTCATTCCTCAATTCAGTTTTCCAGTATTCTCCCAGAACTAAAATGAAAAATCACTAGTCTGGCATTAGAGAGACAGTGGGATTAGACCACACGCAGGTGACCTGGGTTCAGTTCCCCCTATTGTCGTGATTGTTTTTTAAACTTTTCACTGACAATCTTCAGGAGATGCCAAAGTGATGTGTAGTCACTGTTGTGAGGTAGAAAACATGGCACACATTGGTATGCAGCAAGCTCTTACAAATGGTATCAGAGATCCTTCTCCACCTATCTTCTTTACTCTCCATCTTCGGTCCGCCTCCCCCTCTCTCCCTATTTATTCCAGTTCCCTCCCCCCATCCCCCTCTCTGATGAAGGGTCTAGGCCCGAAACGTCAGCTTTTGTGCTCCTGAGATGCTGCTTGGCCTGCTGTGTTCATCCAGCCTCACATTTTATTATCTTACAAATGGTAATGTGTTTGCACATGAGAAATAGGATTAGGAATAGACCATTTGGCCCCACTGAGCCTGCCGTTCAACAAGATCATGATCTGTTTGTGGCCTTGACTACTACACTTCCCCACATAACTCTTCACTCCTTTATAAAACTTCACTCTCACTGCTCTGTGCCAGAAAATTCCAAAGACTTAACAAGCTTCTGAGAGAAGCAATGCATTTTCTCAGTAACATTCCCAACCACATAAACCACAGACCATGTCCATCTCCAAACGGACACAATCTAACCACTGCTTCTTGACATTTAATGATGTTACCGTAACTAAATCCCTTACTATCAACTTCCTGGGGTTTACTATTGACCAGAAATGCAAGCGTACTCACTACATAAACACAGCGGCTATAGGTCAGAGGCTACAATTGCCTTGTAACTCAGCTCCTGACTCCCTGAAGCCTGACCACCATCTTCAAGGCCAAAGTCAGGAGTGTGATGGAATACTCCCCACTTGTCTGCATGGGTGAAGTTCCAACAACATTCAAGAAACTTGACACCATCCACAAGCATCCACTCCCTCCACCGCCGACGCTCAGTAGCAGCAGTGTGTACTATCTACAAGATGCACTGCTGAATTTCACCAAAGATCCCTCCAAACCAATGACCACTTCCACCTAAAAGGGCAACGGTAGCAGTTACATGGGAACACCATCACTTGGAAGTTTCCGTCCAAGACACTCATGAAAATATTGGAAATATATCGCCGTTCCTTCATTTGTCGCTGGGTCAAAATCCTGGGATTCCTTCCCTAATGAGATTGTGGCTCTACCTACAGCACAAGAACTGCCATTCAGGAAGGCAGCTTATCACTACCTTCATAAGGGCAACTAGAGGCAGGTAATAAATGCCAGTCTAGCCAGTGATGCCCACATCCCATGAGTGAATTAAAAAAGGAGTCTTCAAAAGGAGATCCCTTACTTTGATACTGTAGCCCATGATTCTAGTTTCCCTCATGAGAGCAATCATTCTGTTAACAGCTACCCCACCAAGCTCCATTGGAATCTTACCTGTTTCAGCAAGATCACCTCATCACAAAATAAATCCCCCCCAAGCCTGGGATCAACTTGCTTCCAATAATTGAACTCAGAGGCTTGCAAACCTTAGGAATTATTGATCACAGTGGGCTGTGGAGGCTCAGTCTTTGAGTATATTGAAGAACAAAGGAACAAACAACAAAGAAAATTACAGCATAGGAACAGACCCTTTGCCCTCCAAGCCTGCACCGATCCAGGTCCTCTATCAAAACCTGTCACCTAATTTCCAAAGATCTATATCCCTCTGCTCCCTGCCCATTCATGTATTTGGCTAGATGCATCTTAAATGACACTATCGTGCTCGCCTCTACCACCTCCACTGGCAACATGTTCCAGGCACCCACCACCCTCTGCATAAAATACTTTCCATGCATATCTCCCTTAAACTTTTCCCCTCTCACTTTGAAATCGTGACCCCTAGTAATTGAGTCCTCCACTCTGGGAAAAAGCTTAATAGAACATAGAACATTACAGCACAGTACAGGCCCTTCGGCCCTCAATGTTGTGCCGACCTGTCATACCAATCTCAAGCCCATCTAACCTACACTATTCCATGTATGTCCATATGCTTACCCAATGACGACTTAAATGTACCTAAAGTTGGCGAATCTACTACCGTTGCAGGCAAAGTGTTCCATTCCCTTACTACTCTCTGAGTAAAGAAACTACCTCTTGACATCTGTCCTATATCTTTCACCCCTCAATTTAAAGCCATGCCCCTTCGTGCTCGCCATCACCATCCTAGGAAAAACAGCTCTCCCTATCCACCCTATCTAACCCTCTGATTATTTTATATATCTCAATTAAGTCACCTCTCAACCTTCTTCTCTCTAATGAAAACAGCTTCAAGTCCCTCAGCCTTTCCTTGTAAGACCTTCGCTCCATACCAGGCAACATCCTAGTAAATCTCCTCTGCACCCTTTCCAAAGCTTCCACATCCTTCGTATAATGCGGTGACCAGAACTGTACGCAATACTCCAAGTGCGGCCGCACAGAGTTTTGTACATCTTCACCATAACCTCTTGATTCCGGAACTCGATCCCTCTATTAATAAAAGCTAAAACACTGTATGCCTTCTTAACAGCCCTGTCAACCTGGGTGGCAACTTTCAAGGATCTGTGTACATGGACACCGAGATCTCTCTGCTCATCTACACTACTAAGAATCTTACCATTAGCCCTGTACTTTGCCTTCCAGTTACTCCTACCAAAGTGCATCACCTCACACTTGTCTGCGTTAAACTCCATTTGCCACTTCTCAGCCCAGCTCTGCAGCATATCTATGTCTCTCTGCAACCTACAGCATCCTTCGTCACTATCCACAACTCCACCGACCTTAGTGTCGTCTGCAAATTTACTAACCCATCCTTCTACGCCCTCATCCAGGTCATTTATAAAAATGACAAACAGCAGCGGACCCAACACCGACCCTTGTGGTACACCACTAGTAACTGGTCTCCAGATTGAACATTTCCCATCAACTACCACCCTCCGTCTTCTTTCAGCAAACCAATTTCCGATCCAAACAGCTATATCTCCCACAATTCCATAGCTTCTTGCTATCCACCCTGTCTATACCGCTCATGATTTAGTAGACCTCAGCCAGGGGCCCCCTTCAACCTCTGTCTTTCTAATGTAAATAATCCTAATCTACTCAACCACTCTTCATAGCTAGCACCCTCCATACCAGGCAACATCCTGGTGAACCTCCTCTGCACCCTCTCCAAAGCATCCACATCCTTTTGGTAATGTGGTGACCAGAACTGTACGCAGTATTCCAAATGTGGTTGAACCAAAGTCCTGTACAGCTGCAACATGACCTGCTAACTCTTGTATTCAATACCCAGTCTGAGGAATGAAAGCATGCCATATGCCTTCTTGACCACTCTATTGACCTGTATTGCCACCTTCAGGGTACAATGGACCTGAGCACCCAGATATCTCCGTGTATCAATTTTCCGCAGGGCTTTTCCATTTACCGTATAGTTCGCTCTTGAATTGGATCTTCCAAAATGCATCACCTCACATTTGCCTGGATTGAATTCTGTGTACCATTTCTCTGCCCAACTCTCCAATCTATATTCTGCTGCATTCTCCGACAGTCCCCTTCACTATCTGCTACTCCACCAATCTTAGTGTCATCTGCAAACTTGCTAATCAGACCATCTGTATCTTCCTCCAGATCATTTATATATATCACAAACAATAATGGTCCCAACACGGATCCCTGTGGCACACCACTGGTCACAGTTCACCATTTTGAGAAACTCCCTTCCACTATAACTCTCTGTCTCCTGTTGCCCAGTCAGTTCTCTATCCATCTAGCTAGTACACCCTGGACCCCATGCAACTTCACTTTCTCCATCAGCCTGCCATGGGGAACCTTATCAACCACCTCACTGAAGTCTATGTATATGACATCCACAGCCCTTCCCTCATCTGTCAACTTTATGGCTTCCTCAAAGAATTCTATTAAGTTTGTAAGACATGACCTTCCCTGCACAAAACTATGCTGCCTATCACTAATAAGTCCATTTTCTTCTAAATGTAAATAGATCTTATCCCTCAGTATCTTCTCCAGCAGCTTCCCCACCACAGACGTCAGTCTCACCAGTTGATAATTACCTGGATTATCCCTGCTTCTTAAACAAGGGGACAACATTAGCAATTCTCCAGTCCTCCGGGACCTCACCTGTGCACAAGGATGCTGCAAAAATATCTGTTAAGGCCCCAGCTATTTCCTGTCTTTCTTCCCACAGTAACCTGGGATAGATCCCATCCAGACCTGGGTACTTGTCCACCCTAATGCCTTTTAGGTTACCCAACACTCATCCCCTCCTTATGGTGACTTGACCTAGAGTAATCAAACATCTATCCTTAACCTCAACATCCGTCATATCCCTCTCCTCAGTGAATACCAATGCAAATATTGAATCATAGAATCCCTACAGTGTGGAAACAGGCCCTTCGGCCCAACAAGTCCACAGTGACCCTTGGAGCATCCCACTCACATCCATCCCCCTATAAGCCACACACCCCTGAATACTACAGGCAATTTAGCACGGCCAATCCACCTAACCTGCCCATCATTGGACAGTGGGAGAAAACTGGAGCACCTAGAGGAAACCCACGCAGACATGGGGAGAATGTGCAAACTCCGCCAAGACATTCGCACGAGGCTGGAATCAAACCTGGGGCCCCGGCACTGTGAGGCTGTAGTGCTAACCACTAAGCCACTGTGCTGCCCCTTAAGTACTCATTAAGAATCTCACTCATTTTCTCTGACTCCACACACAACTTCCCTCCTTTGTCCTTGAGTGAGACAACCCTTTCTCTCGTTACCCTCTTGCACCTTATGTAATAAATGTTATATTATCAATAAAAAGCTTTGGGATTTTCCTTAATACTGTTTGCTGAAGATATTTCATGACCCCTTTTAGCTCTCTTAATTCCTCATTTCAGATTGATCCTACTTTCCCGATATTCTTCCAAAGCTTCGTCTGTTTTCAGTCGCCTAGACCTTATGTATGCTTCCTTTTTCCTCGTCTCATAATTTCACCTGTCATCCATGGTTCCTTAATCTTGCCCTTTCTACCCTTCATTTTCACAGGGACATGTCTGTCCTGTGCTCTTATCAACCTCTCTTTAAAAGCCTCCCACATATTAAATGTGGATTTACCCTCAAACAGCTGGTCCCAATCCACATTCCCCAGCTCCTGCCGAATTTTGCTATAGTTGGCCTTCCCCCAGTTTAGCACTCTTCCTTTAGGACCACTCTCGTCTTTGTCCAACAGTATTCTAAAACAAATGGAATTGTAATCCCTGTTCCCAAAGTAATCCCCTACTGAAACTTCAACCACCTGGCCGGGCTCATTCCCCAACACCAGGTCCAATATGGCCCCTTCCCGAGTTGGACCATTTACATACTGCTCTAGAAAACCCTCCTGGATGCTTCTTACAAATTCTGCTCCATCTAAACTCCTAACACTAAGTGAATCCCAGTCATTGTTGGGAAAATTAAAATCTCCCATCACCACTGCTCTGTTGCTGTTACATCTTTCCATCATCTGTCTGCATATTTGTGCCTCTATCTCACACTCGCTGTTGGGCGGCCTGTAGTACAGCCCCAGCATTGTTACTGCATCCTTCCTATTTCTGAGTTCTGCCCATATTGCCTCACTGCTCGAGTCCCCAGTCGTGCCCTCCTTCAGCACAGCTGTGATATCCTCTTTGACCAGTAATGCAACTCCTCCATCCCTTTTACCTCCCTCTCTACCCCACCTGAAGCATCTATATCCTGGGATATTTTGTTGCCAATCTTGCCCTTCCCTCAACCAAGTCTCAGTAATAATGATAACATCATACTCGCTGGTACTTATCCCAGCTCTAAATTCATCTGCCTTATCTACTGCACTTCTCGCATTAAAACAAATGCACCTCAGACCACCTGTCCCTTTGAGTTCATCATCTACTGTCTGCCTACTCTTTCCCTTAGATACACTGAATTCATTATCTAGCTCCTTACAGGCTTTAGTTACTGCCTCCTTACTGTCCACTAACCTCCTCATTTGGCTCCCATCCTCCTGCCACATTAGTTTAAACCCTCCCCAACAGTGTTAGCAAAAGCAGCACCTAGGACATTGGTTCCAGTCCGGCTCAGGTGTAGACCTGCTGATTTGTAATGGTCCCACCTTTCCCCAGAACTGGTCCCAATGTCCCAAAAATCTGAACCCCTCCCTCTTGCACCATCTCTTAAGCCACTCATTTATCCTGCCTGTTCTTTCATTTCTACTCTGACTAGCACGTGGCACTGGTAGCAATCCTGAGATTACTGCTTTTGAGATCCTACTTTTTTTAACTTGGCTCCTAACTCCCTAAATTCTGCTTGTAGGACCTCACCCCATTTTTTACCTATTTCATTGGTGCCTATCTGCACCGCGACGGCTGGCTGTTCACCCTCCCCCTTCAGAATGTCCTGCAGTCGATCTGAGACATCCCTGACCCGTGCACCAGGGAGGCAACATACCATTTGTGAGTCTAAATTTTGACCACAGAACCGACTATCTACTCGCCTTACGATCGAATCCCCTATGACTATAGCCCTTCCACTCTTTTTCCTGCCCTTCTGTACAGCAGAGCCAGCCACGGTGCCATGAACCTGGCTACTGCTGTCTTCTCCTGGTGAACCATCTCCCTCAACAGTATCCAAAACGGAATACCTCTTTTGGAGGGAGATGACCACAGAGAACACCTGCACTGCCTTCCTGCTTGTTCTCTGCCTTTTGGTCACCCATTCCCTTTCTCCCTCAGCAATCCTCATCTGCGGTGCGACCAATTTGCTGAACATGCTATTCACAACTTCCTCAGCCACTGCCCAAATATATCAGTTCACTCACTTCCGAAAGTGCAGTTCGACTGCTCCCACTCAGCTTCACTGCCGAAAAGAAGTCCCGGAAGCCGCTTGGTCCTCGGACTCACTGCTCCCGCTGCTGCTGCAAAAATGAAGGCCGCTGATTCCAGGAGGTATTTAAATGGGAAACTTCCCTCCCGGCAGCCTCCTGGTCCTCGCTCTCACCGCTCCCGCTGCTGCTGCCTGAATGGCAGACATTGATAAATTTCTGATGGCCAGTGGCATACAGCATTACAGGGATGGGGTGAATAAAACACATTGAAGTCAACCATCAACCACAAACATACTGTAGGGTGGGGAAGGCTAAATAGGCTGAACAGCCTACTCTATTCCTATGTTCCAATGGCAGTGTAACTTTCCTTAGATAAGGAGACCAAAACTGTTTGCAGTATTTAAACTTCTGAATGGACCTCTCAAGTTTAAATATTAATCTCACTCTGTGCACCTTCTCGGCAGCAGTCACATTTCATTCCTCGCTGTTCTGTTGCCCTAATGCACATATGGTCAGACAAAACAAAACTTCTCACTGTACCGAGGTACTTGTGACAATAATAAATCAAATATTCTTGCTGTACAGCAATCAAGTGATGGTTTTTTTTTCTGGTTTGCTTTTCCCAGCGATCTGCACAATACTGTTTGAAACGAGAATGGGGTGCCTGGAAGAACATGTTCCCGAGGAAACGGATAAATTCATCAAGGCCGTGTTTGAAATGTTCCACTTCTCTTCCATTGTTATCTTCTTTCCGAAATCTTTGTGGCCCTATTTATCGCTGTGGAAACAGTTTGTAGCAGCGTGGGACTACATCTTTTACATCAGTAAGACAAAGCTATTTGAAGTCGCATCATTTGTGAGATTTTTACTCTATTCTGTGAAAATGAACAAAAATATATCCTGATCTACAAGCAGGAAGTGCTGGAGAAACTCAGCAGGTCTGGTCCTGGGTCTGCTGCTTTTTGTCAGTTATGTAAATGATTTGGATGTGAACATAGGAGGTACGTTAGTAAGTTTGTAGATGACACTAAAACTGGACGTGTAGTGCACAACGAAGAAGATTATCTCAGAGTACAATGGGATCTTGATCAGACTGGCCAATGTGCTGAGGAGTGGCAAATGGAATTTAATTTAGATAAATGTGAGATGCTGCATTTTGATTAGGCAAATCAGTGCAGGACTTAAGTACTTAATGGTAGGGTCCTGGGGAGTGATGCTGAACAAAGAGGCCTTGGGGTACAGGTTCATAGTTCCTTCAAAGTGGAGTTGCATGTAGACAGGATAGTGAAGGAGGTACGAAAACAAAGTTACTGGAAAAGCTCAGCAGGTCTGACAGCATCTGTGAAGGAGATACAGTTAAATTTTCGGTCCAGTGACCCTTCCTCAGAACTGTTTTTCTTGACAGATGCTGCTAGATCTGCTGAACTTCTCCAGCAACTTTGTTTCTGTTCCTGATTTGCAGCATCCGCAGTTCTTTTGGTTTTTATTTATGATGAAGAAGTTGTTTGGTATGCTTGCCTTTATTGGTCAGTGCACTGAAGTCAGGCTTTGGCTGTACAGGACATTGGTTCGGCCACTTTTGGGATACTGTGTGCAACTCTAGTCTCCCTGCTACAGGAAGGATGTAGAGAAACTTGAAATGGTTCAGAAAGATTTACAAGGATGTAGCCAGGTTGGAGGTTTTGAGCTACAGGGAGAGGGTGAATAGGCTGAGGCAGTTTTCCCTGGAGCACCAGAGGCTGAGGGGTGACCTTTATAGCGGTTTGTATAATCGTGACGGCATGAATAGAGTGAATAACCAGGATCTTTTTCCCAGGGTAAGGGAGTGCAAAATTAGGAGGCAGAGGGATAACATGAGAGAGGAAAGATTGAAAAGGAGCCTAAGTGGTATTTTTTTCATACAGAGTGTGGTGTGTGTATGGAATGAGCTGCCAGAGGAGGTGGTGGAGGCTGGTCCAACTACAACATTTAAAAGGCATCTGGATGGGCACATGAATAGGAAGGGTTGAGAAGGATATTGGCCAAATGCTGGCAAATGGGACTAGATGAATTTAGCATATCTGGTTGGCATGGGCTCCCCTGTCATCAGGAACATCCTTCTTGTGTTTACTTTGTCTAGCCCTACTGGAAGTTTATAGGTTTCTACAAGACCCCCACCCCTCATTGCTCTAAACTCCAGGGTTTATAATCCTGAAATCATCCTGTCACAAAGTTGGCACTGCTGATATGATCACACGGAAATTATACACAATGGAATCTTGGCAAATTGACACTTTTACACCTTCTGAATTGCCAATTTCCCCCAGAGGGAACAAACCAAACGGTATGTGGAGAGTCATTAGGACTGCTGCCCCTGCACTGTAACAGTGGTATGGGCTCTAGTATGGTAGCGTCAGGAGATACAGAGTTAACTTCCACCTAATTTGTTTGTACTGGTTGGCTTGAGCGTCTATAAATGACGTTCTGCTGGGTACGTCACTGGACTAGTAAACCTGGGGTTCATGAGTTCAAATCCCATTACAGCTGCTGGTGGAATTTGGATTTCATTAATACGGTCTGGAACTGAGAGATAGTTGACCCTAAGCCATTCATTGACTATCGTGAAAACTTATCTGAATTGCTAATGTCCATTAGGGAAAGAAATCTGCTACCTGCATGTGACTCCAGACCCACAGCAATGTGGTTGACTCTTGACTGCCCTCTGAAGTGGCCGAGCTGTTAGGGTTGGTTTTCAAGAAAGCTATGAGGGTTTTATTTTGTGTCTCCTAGTCTTCTAGGCAGTGCACTCCAGACTCTGGAACACAACCTCTTCTCCGCCCAAGCCTCTGAGTGCAAAGTACTTCTGCTTATCACATTAATTGTCAACATTATTTTCTTAATTTTCAGCTGAGAAGCTTGTCGACAAGAAGATGAGCGAGATGCAGGAGCACGTTGAGAAGGGCTATCCAGTAGACGGAGAGTACCTCACATATCTACTAGCCAATACCAAGATGACTCCTCTCGAAATATATGGCAGCCTGTGTGAGCTCCTGTTAGCTGCAGTGGACACCGTAAGAATAAGATATTTAATAATGAGGAACACAGCAGGCCAGACAATATCAGAGAAGCAGGAAAGCTGATGTTTTGGGTCAGAAAACTTCTTCAGAAAATTAGCATCAGAGGAGCAGGAAAGTTGACATTTCGGTTTGGGACCCTTTAGCAATTTCAGCAACTTCCCTGTTCCTCTGATGCCTGGCTTGCTGTGTTCCTCCAGCATTATGTTATTTCTGATTCCAGCATCAGCAGTTATTACTATGTCTGAGATATTTAATGATGAGTGTGTTTAGCTGCTTGTAATAAGCTCGATCGCACTGAGGGGCATGCTTATGGAATGGAATTGTGTATTTCTTAATGGAATTGTATGCATTTGTTATGAGACCTCCAGCGATGTAGAAAGAAGCTTACTTTTTCAAATGGAGAGAGACTCATAGGTGTTGTAGTTTACAGGGATTTGTGATGCTATTGTACAAAATGGGTAGCGCGGTGGCTCAGCGGTTAGCAATGTTGCCTCCTGGTGCCAGGGCCCCAAGTTTGATTCCAGCCTTAGGTGAGTGTCTGAGTGGAGTTTGCATATTCTTCCTGTGTTTGCATGGGTTTCCTCTGGCTGTTCTGGTTTCCTTCCACATTTCAAAGGTGTGCCGGTTAGGTTGATTGGCCTTGCTAAGTTGCCCATAGGACCCAGCGATGTGCAGGATAGGTGGGTTGACTTTGGTAAATACAGGGTTGTGGTGGGGGCAGGGTGCGGTGGTTGCTGGGCCTGGTTAGGATGGTCTCTGGAGAGTCACTGCAGACTTAATGGGTTGAATGGCCTCTTTCTGCACTGCAGACATTCTAAAATTCACAGAAAGTTAGTGCATGACGACAGGAAGTAGACAGGAAGACAAATGCTAAGTCAGCCTTTATTGCAAAGGGGCTGGAATTGAGCAAAGAGGTCTTCCTGCAATGAGAGATAACAAGGTGTAGAACTGGATGAACACAGCAGGCCAAGCAGCATCTTAGGAGCAGGAAAGCTGACGTTTCAGGCCTAGACCCTTCATCAGAAGGGTCCTGCTCCTGAGATGCTGTTTGGCCTGCTGTGTTCATCCAGCTCTACACCTTGTCGTCTCGGATTCTCCAGCATCTGCAGTTCCCATTATCACTTCCTGCAATGATTTAGCTAATGATGAAACTGCATCTGGCATACACTTTTGGTCTCCACATCCAAAGAAAATAGAGCTTGCTTTGGAGGGGGTGCAAATAGTTGTATTCATCTGATTCCTGGGATGAGCGAATGGGCCAATATGCTCTGGAGTTTAGAAAGGTATGAAAGGATCTAATTGGAAGTTTTCAATTTACTGGGGGCATGACAGGGTAGGTAGTATGACACTGCTGTCCCCTTACTTGGGGGTGGGGCTCTAGAACTAGGGGATCAAGATAAGAGGTTGGACATATGGGATTCAGATGAAGAACTCTTCACTGTGAGAGCTTTAAGTCTTTGGCATTGTCAGGTCTAAAAACCTTGAATCGAGGATATTCAAAACTGGATCGATGGCATTTTAGAGAATGGGGTGGTGGGGGGACAGATGCTGGAAGATTTATTCTGATTTTATTAAATAACTTATTAAATAAATTAAATATATGGCCTGATCCTGTTCCTATTATAATCTCATTTTCCACTGGTGTATCGTAATGACTGACACCTCAGTACAGGCAAATGTGGCAAATGTGCAAATAAAACATTGTGAACTGAAAATTAAGGATGTGCAGGTTAATGGGGAACAAGAGAAAAGCACTAAGTGAATTGGGACAGCTGGCACAGAGTCAGTGGGCCAAAAGGCCTCCATCTGTGCTGTATCAAGTTCTGTTTGCGTTGTGTTCAGCTGATAGAACATGCTTGTGTTTTGAACTATAGGCACACAGCTCCTCCTACTGGGATCATAGAGAATTCCCTTTCCATTTTAACACAGTGCAAGCTTTACCTTAACTCTGTAATCTGTGGCACCGGATATCTTCTCAAGCTCTGTTGGTTTACAATGTAGCAAACCACTCCTGTCTTGCAGACCTCCAACACGACTGCTTGGATCCTGTACAATCTGGCTCGGGATCCCTCCATTCAACAGCAGCTCTATGAAGAAGTGACCAGTGTTTGCCCCGGAGACCAAATCCCGGAAGCGAAAGATTTTGCCAACATGCCATTCTTGAAGGCAGTGGCCAAAGAGACTCTTCGGTAGGGTCCTGCCTCTGTTTTCAGCTTCTCTCTTGCTGCGTCTTGCTGCTTCTCTGGCATTAGTGACCCTGGGATCCCTGGCTTATATGAAGCAGAAAAGATGTTTTCTCACATTGAGGAATTGGGAGGTGGTGGAGAGGGGCTCATATCCCTCATATACCAGGATCGCTTCCTTTTTAATCTTATAGCAAAACACAGGAATAAGACGAGGCCATTCGGCCCCTTGAGCCAGCCATTCAACGAAACAAAAACAGAAAATGCTGGAAAAGCTCAGCAGGTCTGGTGACCCTTGCTCAGAACCTCCTCCTCTGTTCTGAGGAAGAGTCACTGGACCCGAAACGTTAACTCTGATTTTTTCCTTCTCAGATGCTGCCAGACCTGCTGAGCTTTTCCAGCAACTTCCATTTTTGTTTCTGATTTCCACATCCACTGTTCTTTCAGTTTCCATTTGACAAGATCATGGTACGGTGGCTCAGTGGTTAGCACTGCAGCCTCACAGCGCCAGGGACCCGGGTTCAATTCCCGCCTCGGGCAAGTGTCTGTGTGGAGTTTGCACGTTCTCCCTGTCTCTGCGTGGGTTTCCTCCGGGTGCTCTGGTTTCCTCCCACAGTCCAAAGATGTGCAGGTTAAGTGGACTGGCCATGCTAAGTTGCCCGTAGTGTTCAGGAGGGTGTGGGTTATATGGGGATGGGTCTGGGTGGGATGCTTCAAGGGGTGGTGTGGACTTGTTGGGCCGAAGGGCCTGTTTCCACACTGCAGGGAATCTCACTTCATTAATCTGGATTGGAGCTCCAAAGAAGGACATCAAATTTTAAGGTGTTTCACTCTCCACAGATGCTTGCAGATCTGCTGAGTTTCTCCAGCACTTTTTCTTCACATTTTAGATCCCCATCATCTGCTGTCTTTGAATTTTGTTAATATGCACTTGTGAGATGTGGGCATCACTGGCTGGCCATCATTTATTGCTCGTCCCTAGTTACCCTTCAAGGGTGGTGGTGAGCTGCCTTCTTGAACCGCTGCAGTCCATGTGCTGTAGGTTGACCCATAATGATAGTAGGATGGGAATTCCAGGATTTTGACCTAGCAACACTAAAGGAATGGTGATATAAGTTAGGACAGGAAGGGAACTTGCAGGTGATGGTGTTCCCCTGTATCTGCTGTCCTTGCCTTTCTAGATGGAAGTGGTTCCGAGTTTGGAAGGGATTATCTCAGCACCCTTGGTGAGTCACTGCAGTGCATGTTGTAGACAGTACTCAACTACTGATGTTTATTGGTGTAGGCGGGAGTAGATGTTTGCGGATGTGGTACCAATTAAGCAGGCTGCTTTGTCCTGGATGGTGTCAAGCTTCTTGAGTGTTGTTGGAGCTGTACCCATCCGGGCAAGTGGGGAGTATTCCATCCCATTCCTAACTTGTGCCTTGTAGATGGTGGACAGGCTTTGGGGAATCACGAAGCGAGTTACTGCGATATTCCCACCCTCTGACCTGTTCTTGCAGCCACTGTGTTGATGTAGCGAGTCCAGTTGAGTTTCAGGGAACTGGAAACCCACAGAATGTTGAGGCTCAAACCCTCTAACCCTGGCAACATCCTTGCAATTTTTTTTTGGTCTGATCAGCAAGTTTGCAGATGACACTAAGATTGGTGGAGTAGCTGATAGTGAAGGGGACCTTCAGAGATTACAGCAGAATATAGATAGACTGGAGAGTTGGGCAGATAAATGGCAGATGGAATTCAATCCGGGCAAATGTGAGGTGATGCATTTTGGAAGATCTAATTCAAGGGCAAACTATACAGTAAATGGAAAAGTCCTAGGGAAAATTGATGAACAGAGAGATCTGTGTGTTCAGGTGCATTGTTCCCTGAAGGTGACAACGCAGGTCGATAGTGTGGTCAAGAAAGCATATGGCATGCTTTCCTTCATTGGGCGGGGTATTGAGTACAAGAGTTGGCAGGTCATGTTGCAGTTGTATAGGACTTTGGTTCGGCCACATTTGGAGTACTACGTGCAGTTCTGGTCGCCACATTACCAAAAGGATGTAGATGCTTTAGAGAGGGTGCAGAGGAGGTTCACCAGGATGTTGCCTGGTATGGAGGGTGCTAGCTATGAAGAGTGGTTGAGTAGATTAGGATTATTTTCATTGGAAAGATGGAGATTGAGGGGGGACCTGATTGAGGTCTACAAAACCATGAGGGGTATAGACAGGTTGGATAGCAAGAAGCTTTTTCCCAGAGTCGGGGACTCAATTACTAGGGGATCATGAGTTCAAAGTGAGAGGAGGAAAGTTTAGAGGAGATATGCGTGGAAAGTTCTTTACGCAGAGGGTGGTGGGTGCCTGGAACGCGTTGCCAGCGGAGGTGGTAGACGCAGACACGTTAGCGTCTTTTAAGATATATTTGGACAGGTACTTGGATGGGCAGGGAGCAAATGGACACAGACCCTTAGAAAATAGATGACAGGTTAGACAGAGGATCTCGATCGGCGCAGGCTTGGAGGGCCAAAGGGCCTGTTCCTGTGCTGTAATTTTCTTTGTTCTTTTTGTTCTTTGATGTCAGGCTCACCGGTCAATATTCACCTGCATTATCCTTGCTACCCTTCTTCAACAAGGGGACAACAAGTCTCCAGTCCTCTGGGACCTCACCCATGTTTAAGAATGCTGCAAAGATATCTGTTAAGGCCCAAGCTATATCCTCTCTTTCTTCCCTCAGAAATTTGGGATAGATCCCATCCAGTCCTGGGGACTTGTCCACCCTCATATCTTTTAGAATACCCAACACTTGCCCCCCTCCTTATGCTGACTTGACCCAGAATAATCAAATATCTATCCCTAACCTCAACATCCATCATGTCCCTCTCCTCAGTGAATACCGATGCAAAGTACTCATTAAGAATCTCACTCATTTTCTCTGACTCCTCGCATAACTTCCCTCCTTTGTCCTAGAGTGGGCCAACCCTTTCTGTAGTTACCCTCTTGCTCCTTATGTATAAATAAAAGGCTTTGGGGTTTTCCTTAACTCTGTTTGCTAAAGCTATTTCATGATCCCTTTAAGTCCTCTTAATTCCGCGTTTCAGATTGGTCCTACTTTCCCAATATTCTTACAAAGCTTTGTCTGTTTTCAGTCGCCTAGACCTTATGTACGCTTCCTTTTTCCTCTTTGCTGGTCCCACAATTTCACCTGCCATCCATAGTTCCCTAATCTTGCCCTTTCTATCCCTCATTTTTACAGGAACATGTCTGTTCTGCACTCTAATCAACCTCTCTTTAAAAGCCTCCCACATATCAAATGTGGATTTACCCTCAAACAGCTGCTCCCAATCCACATTCCCCAGCTCCTGTCAAATTTTGCTATAATTGGCCTTTCCCAATTTAGCACTCTTCCTTTAGGACTCTCTCGTCTTTGTCCAACAGTATTCTAAAACTTTTTGGAATTGTGATCACTATTCCCAAAGCAATCCCCTACTGAAATTTCAACTACCTGGCCGGGCTCATTCCCCAACACCAGGTACAGTATGGCCCCTTCCCGAGTTGGACTATTTACACACTGCTCTAGAAAACCCTCCTGGATGCTCCTTATAAATTCTGCTCCATCTAAACCCCTAACACTAAGTGAATCCCAGTCAATGTTGGGAAAATTAAAATCTCCCATCATCACGAACCTGTTGCTCCTACACCTTTCCATAATCTGTCTACATTATTGTGCCTCTATCTCATGCTCGCTGTTGGGAGGCCTGTAGTACAGCCCCAACACTGTTACCGCACCCTTCCTATTTCTGAGCTCTGCCCATATTGCCTCACAGCTCGAGTCCTCAGTAGTGCCCTCCTTCAGCACAGCTGTGATATCCTGTTTGACCAGTAATGCAACTCCTCCACCCCTTTCACCTCCCTCTCTATCCTGCCTGAAGCATCTATATCCTGGGATATTTAGTTGCCAATCTTGCCCTCCCCTCAACCAAGTCTCATTAATAGCAACATCATACCCCCAGGCACTAATCCAAGCCCTAAGTTCATCTGCCTTACTGACTACACTTCTCGCATTAAAACAAATGCACCTCAGACCACCTGTCCCTTTGTGTTCATCACCTGCTCTCTGCCTACTCTTCCCCTTAGTCGCACTGAGTTCATTATCTAGTTCCTTCCAGGATTTAGTTACTGCCTCCTTACTGGCCATTAACTTTATTTGGTTCCCATCCCCCTACCACGTTAGTTTAAACTCTCCCCAACAGCGTTAGCAAAAGCAGCGTTAGTGTCCCTGCCTTGAGCCAGGAGGCCCGGGTTCAAGTCTCACTTGCTGTAGAGGTGTGTAATCACATCTTTACACAGGGTGATTTGGAAAAGTATCTACAATTCTTTGAGGGCCTGATGCAGTGGATGCTGTGAGGTTCAAGGAGAGCCTAAGGTCAGGGGATCAGGATGAAGGATTAGATATTTTGGACTTAATTGAGCAGAAATCTCTTCATTGAGAGTTATAAGTCTTCAGAATTTTCTAGCCCAAACGACTTTGAACATGAAAATTTTGTACTTTTAATGTGATCTCCTTTCATTCTCCTGGTTTCCAAGAAAAATAAGCCCATTCTACTCAGACCCTCATCATTAAACAATATCCTCACCCCAGGATCTAATCCTTTCATCCTTGTGTGTCAGATTTCACCCTGAAAGGTTTCACCCCTTTAACTTTTTAACTAAACCCCTTCATCCTGGACGCCTTGACCAGCAGAAATAGTTTCTCAGTGTCTATCTTATCGTTCATTTCCCATTCATTTCTTGCAAACTTTGACTGAACCACTCTTTAAACTTCCACTTTTTGAGGGGAAACACCTAAGCTTGTGCAATTGATCTGTGTATCTTAACCCAGGTATCATTCAGATAAATCTTAAACCTCAATCCCTCTAAGGCCAATATGCCCTGCCTAATCTGTGGTACCCATAATGACTCCATGTTTTGTTTAACCATGGCCTTGTGTACCTAAAATGTGACTTCTATCCCAATTCTTCAGATTTAAAGGCCAAAGATGTATTAGGCATTTTCATTAACTATTTGTGGAATTTAATTGCCCCTTTATTCCTCACCCCTGTAGCACTTTCTATGGCTCTCAAACCTTTTGTCATTCATAAGGTATTTATTCAGCGAATACCTTCAGCTTTGCCAACGTTCAAATCCAGTTGCCTACAATTTTTTGCACTTCTGTTGATCTATCTCTTCACCATTCACAATGAGTCATTGTTAGTACTATCTTGCTATTTGTTAGTATCTTTAATGCAGACAATGTTATTTCCTTCATGCCTTTCAATATGTAGCTTTGTGATAATGATCTCGGGATTTTAAAATCCTCCAGACGGGAGCTCCTGTGGCACAGTGGTGTTGTCCCTACCTCTTTCCCAGGATAAAGTCAGAAGTCACACGACACCAGGTTATAGTCCAACAGATTTACTTGAGATCACAAGCTTTCGGAGACCTGCAATTGCGTCACTTCCGAGAACTTGTGATTTTAAATAAACCTGTTGGAGTATAATCTGGTAAAAGTGTGAAGCTGGATGAACACAGCATCTGAGGAGCACAAAAGCTGATGTTTCAGGCCTGGACCCTTCATCAGAGAGCTTTGTTATCTTGGATTCTCCAGCATCTGCAGTTCCCATAATCTCTGAGCACTATAATCTGGTGTCCTATGGTTTCTGACTTTGTCCACCCAAGGCCAACACCGGCACTCCACATTATCTTTCCCAGGAGACCTAGGTTCAAGTCCCACCTGCTCCAAAGGTGTGTAAAAACATCTCTGATAACAAGGTGTGGAGCTGGAAGAACACAGCAAGCCAAGCAGCATCAGAGGAACAGGAAGGCTGATGTTTTGGGTCTGGACTTGTCTTCAGAAAATCTGAAGAAGGGTCTAGGCCCGAAACATCAGCCTTCCTGCTCCTCTGATGCTGCTTGGCCTGCTGTGTTCATCCAGCTCTCCACTTTGTTATCTCGGATTCTCCAGCATCTGCAGTTGCCATTATCTCTAATAACATCTCTGAATGGGTTGATTAATATCTAGAATTCTCCAGATTTTAGATAGAAGTAGGAAGACTGGAAGAATCAAGCCTTTGCAAAGTCCTTGGGAAACGTGAGTTAAGCCCAGGAAAAGAGTAATTCTGTTTTGGTTTAAACACAGTGAATAGACAAGTTTTTGTGGGTTGTAGTTAATTTTTTGAACAATAAGGCAATTAAGGATTATGGTGAGAGGGTGGGTAATTGGATCTGAGGTCACAAAAAGATCAACCATGATCTTATTGAATGGCAGAGCAGGCTCGAGGAGCCAGATGGCCTATTCCTGGTTCTTATGTGCTTAAAAACAGGGAAGGGTGTGATCAAGAGGTGAAGATGTTGCACAAGAAAATGCAGTGGCAGAAAACTGACCAACGTGTGTTTGCCACCTGCTGCATTGAAGCAGAAAACATATGATCGGAAGGCCCGTCAAATCTGCCTTTTTAATGGGGTACAATTTCTCAAGGCATTTATCTTAGCTCTGAGACCCCCCCCTCTCCTGGGGTTTAATCTCAAACCTCATCGGGGGTGGAGAGGTTAGTGCTGACTTATTTTAGCAAATCTATTCCAGGTTAAATTAATTCTGACGCGTGGTAAAATTCACTCTGTTGAAATTAACGAAGGTAAAAATCACAAGAGACGCATAATGGGACTGTGAATTAATATCACCCAAGGAGTCAAGGGGCCTTTTCCAGAACAATTTTCCAAAACTCTCCTTTGTTTGAAGCTGTGCCTTTTAGTCCTTCTGCAAAATTTCATTTAAAATAGATATTCTGGGTTAATTTTTTCCATATTCCTTTATGCATCTCTATAAGATTATCCTGTAGATACCTCTCTCATCAGCACTTGGTTTTCCACTTCCTTCATTTTGAAATAAAAAGTGATTTATTGCTGACTTGATAATTTACCCTGGTCCTCTCTTGTGATGTAGGATGTATCCTGTTGTACCCGGTAATAGTCGGGTTGCTGTGGACAAAGAAGTGGTGGCTGGAGGATATTACTTCCCTAAAAACGTTAGTATTGGTTATAAAAGTCATGAAAAGCTGTTGCGGTGCAATTTACTTAAGAGCTCCCCCAATCTCCCTTGTATCCAGACACTCTCTCAGCTCCACACCTGAGAGTTCTGGATTACTTCTGCATTGAGTGGTTCTGGGTGTGTATGCAATCAGTAACTGAGCTCTCCTAATCCCTGTCTCAGGGAGGTAGCTGTTGCAGATCCCCCTGTGCAGGGGCCAAAAAAGAATGCTGTCTCCCAGCCCCTCTTTAAGGGGAAATCCGTACAAAGACTAATCTCTCAGATCCTCATTTTCAACGAGATACCTGGCTTTGTGAGGGGTAGGTCATGCCTTACAAACCTTATCGAGTTTTTTGAGGATGTGACTAGTAAGGTTGATGAAGGTCAAGCTGTGGATGTGGTGTATATGGACTTCAGTAAGGCATTTGATAAGGTTCCCCATGGAAGGCTCATTCAGAAGGTCAGGAGGAATGGGATACAGGGGAACTTAGCTGCTTGGATACAGAATTGGCTGGCCAACAGAAGACAGCGAGTGGTAGTAGAAGGAAAATATTCTGCCTGGAAGTCAGTGGTGAGTGGGGTTCCACAGGGCTCTGTCCTTGGGCCTCTACTGTTTGTAATTTTTATTAATGACTTGGACGAGGGAATTGAAGGATGGGTCAGCAAGTTTGCAGACGACACAAAGGTCGGAGGTGTCGTTGACAGTGTAGAGGGCTGTTGTAGGCTGCAGCGGGACATTGACAGGATGCAGAGATGGGCTGAGAGGTGGCAGATGGAGTTCAACCTGGATAAATGCGAGGTGATGCATTTTGGAAGGTCGAATTTGAAAGCTGAGTACAGGATTAAGGATAGGATTCTTGGCAGCGTGGAGGAACAGAGGGATCTTGGTGTGCAGATACATAGATCCCTTAAAATGGCCACCCAAGTGGACAGGGTTGTTAAGAAAGCATATGGTGTTTTGGCTTTCATTAACAGGGGGATTGAGTTTAAGAGTCGTGAGATCTTGTTGCAGCTCTATAAAACTTTGGTTAGACCGCACTTGGAATACTGCGTCCAGTTCTGGGCGCCCTATTATAGGAAAGATGTGGATGCTTTGGAGAGGGTTCAGAGGAGGTTTACCAGGATGCTGCCTGGACTGGAGGGCTTATCTTATGAAGAGAGGTTGACTGAGCTCGGTCTCTTTTCATTGGAGAAAAGGAGGAGGAGAGGGGACCTAATTGAGGTATACAAGATAATGAGAGGCATAGATAGAGTCGATAGCCAGAGACTATTTCCCAGGGCAGAAATGGCTAGCACGAGGGGTCATAGTTTTAAGCTGGTTGGTGGAAAGTATAGAGGGGATGTCAGAGGCAGGTTCTTTACGCAGAGAGTTGTGAGAGCATGGAATGCGTTGCCAGCAGCAGTTGTGGAAGCAAGGTCATTGGGGTCATTTAAGAGACTGCTGGACATGCATATGGTCACAGAAATTTGAGGGTGCATCCATGAGGATCAATGGTCGGCACAACATTGTGGGCTGAAGGGCCTGTTCTGTGCTGTACTGTTCTATGTTCTATGTTCTAAAGACTGGTGTCTCTCAATCGCTTCCACAGTAAGATAGTACAGTACATTATAATCTCTCCAATCCTCTTGTTCAGGGAGATGTCTGTATGAAGACTTCTGAATTGCAAACTCTCATCTCAAAGAGATATCTATACAAAGATTAATCTCTCAGATCCTCACCTTCAGGGAGATATCTTTTTAAAAATTTGCTCACCACACATGGACGTTGCTGGTTCGGCCAGCATTTATTGCCTACAAAGCAGTTAAGAGTCACCCACATTGCTGTGGGTTTGGAGTCCCATGTAGGCCAGAGCAAGTACGGATGGCAACTTCCGTCCCTAAAGGGTATTAGTGAAGCAGATGAGTATTTTCTTACCCCTGACAATCAGCAGTGGTTTCATGATTATCATTAGACCTTTTATGCCAGATTTGTTAGTGAATTCAAATCCCACCATCTGCCATGGATTTAAACCCAGGTCCCCAGAATATTAGTTGAGTTTCCTGAATTAATAGTCTAGTGATAATACCACTAGGCCATTGCCTCCCCCAAACTGCGTAAAGATTTCCATCTCTCCATCCTTCCCTCAGAAAGCGATCTATGCAGTGGAATCTCTCAAACCCTCCCTTTCAGGGAGATGGCTATACAAAGACTTGTGTTTCATAGACCCTCTTGATCACAGAAGCTGTGACTCTCAGGGAGATATCTGTACATTGCAATCTCTCAGAGTGTCTCACCCAGGGAGATAAGTGCATGCTGACTGATATCTCTCATTCCTTGATTTTGGAACCAATTGTGCGTCCAGAGATAGATTACAGTCCCTATTGATGATCAGTCTCTACATTGACTGATGTCTTTACACCCCCTGATGTTGAAGAAACATTCTGGATGTTCTCTGATGAGTGAATGGCTTTTCTTCTCACTGATCCCATTCATTAAATCAGTAGAAAGCAATCCTTCCACCGTATGCAAAATGATTACAGTTCTCAAAGTTTAAAGCATTGTAAAAAATGATAATAAAGTGCAATGTCCTAATTTATAATGAATGAACAAATCTCTAGCATTAATTTTGGGGTTGAATTAGATGGATAGTTGGTTTGCAAAGTAGTATGACACGAACAGTGTGGGTCCAATTCACACACCATGAATGACTCTCCTTCTCAATCTCTCCCCTCATGTGAGCTGGTGGTGACCCTCAGGTAAATCATCGTCAACAGTCTCTCCCTAATGAAAGGGCAGTTCTATGGTCTGGTAGAGCTATGACAACTTTATCTTTTGCTATCAACATTGAATAAGTTAAACTAATATCTTTTAAGTCATGTACTGGTGTAGGTTGCATTAATTATTCACCATTTCATGTCTTGTTTTCATTTCATTTCTTTTTTTCCATTTAATTATATTTCTACGTCATTAGCTGATGTATGAACTTGCTATAACACACCAAGTGGAGGTATCCACTGAGATATCACCCATTGAAAAGGAACACATATCTTAATAGTTACAGCCACTTATTATCGAATGGTTAAAGGTAATCTGCTCAAACAGGGATGCAATTGTAAACAGCCTTTGAGAAAATCATTTTGCTGAATTCACTGCAAGGTCTTTAGCACAACCTCAGGACATAGAAACATCGAAGATAGGAGCAGGAGGAGGCCATTCAGCCCTTCGAGCCTGCTCCACCATTCCTCACGATCATGGCTGATTGTCTAACTCAATAGCCTGATCTTGCTTTGTCCCTAAAACCTTTGATCCTGTTTGCCCCAAGGACTATATCGAGCTGCCTCTTGAATACATTCAATGTTTTGGTATCAGCTGCTTCCTGCTGTAATGAATACCACGGGCTCATCACTGTTCAGGTGAAAAAAATGTCTCATCTCTGTGCTAAATGGCCTACCCCGAATTCTCATACTGTGACCCCCGGTTCTGCACACACCCACCATCATGAACATCCTCCCTGCATTGACCCTGTCCAGTCCTGTTAGAATTTTGTAAGTCTCCATGAGATCCCCCCTCCTCATTTGTCTGAACTCTAGCGAAAACAATCCCAACCTTGTCAATCTCTTCTCATTTGTCAGCCCCGCCATCCCTGGAATCAGCCTGTTAAACCTTCGCTGCACTCCCTTGAGACATCCTGAAGCACTTCGCATTTTGTGAAGGTGCTGGGGTTAAGTCCCATGCCAGAGGTTTTTATGTGTAATATGGGGTTGACAGTCTCAGTGCGTTACCGAGGGAGTGGTACATTGTCTAAGATGACATTTATTAGATAAGGCATCAAAAGAAGGCACCATCCACCCTCTTGGGCAGGGGTAAAAGAGCACCTGGCACCTGGGAGAGGAGGAGGAGAGTGTTCCTGCTGTGTCCTCATCTCAAATGGCATCTCCTCAAAGTGTATTATTATCAGGCTTTTGCCATTGTGGGATCTTGCTGCCATACTTCCTGCAGTGCACACTTCGAGAGTGCTTTGGGACTGTGTAGGTACATTATTTGAAGTAATGATTGTAAATATTGCGACGGATTGAGGGTGATGTGTGGCTTCGAGTCTTGAGGCTCTCTGCCTGTAAGATGCGCTAACTGCTGCTCCCTCCACTGCAGACCCTCTTCCACCTGTGCCACTACGCCGTTTCTCAGGAAGACAGCGAGTTCAGTCAGTCGAGGAGTTTTCAGCCAAGCCGTTGGCTTCGTGAGAAGGGAGAGGAGATGAAGAAGCACCATCCCTTTGCCTCTATCCCTTTTGGTTTTGGTACCCGTACCTGCCTGGGCAAGAGGGTGGCAGAGCTGGAGATGTTCAGTGTGATCTCACGGGTAGGTTGGAGTGAGCAAGCAGATCTATCACACTGACGTTAGGTTTCAGTTAGAAGGGCTGCTTGTGTAGCACACTCCATTTCCTTGTTTTGAGAAGCTTAGCGGGTGTTCGTATTTAGGTGTTCAAGATGATTAAAAGAGTTGTTGCGGTCGATAGAGAATCTGAATTAGCCTCTGGTGCAGGAGAGAGGATGGGATCCACAACACACACACAGATACACGCAGTCACATGCCCATATAATTGTTCAGACATACAGACAGGCATATAGACTCGCACAGAGACAGACACACACAGACATACACACACACACACATACAGACACACATACAGACAGACACACACACAGATTTATCGACTCAAGCAGAGACATCCAGACACTGTCTCATGCACACAGACGTACAGACACATGCACAGACATACAGACACACACACACATACAGACTCGTAGAGGATGGTGGTGATGAGGCATGGTTGGCCTGAGTTTAACAACTCATCAAAAAGTTGGCAGCTCCAACAATGCAGCACTCCCTCGTACCAACACCGACTGCATCAGACGGAGGTTTGAAGATTTTTCAAGAACTACACCTCAGACTGTGGAAAGATTAGTGGAACAGGTTAATACACTAAGTATCACACTGTGGATCATAAGATGCAGCATTCCCTTTCTTCAATAAAGCTTCATCAGTGCCTGACTTCACTTTGTCTTGCTAACTTTTTTTGTTTTTCTCTTCTTCTCATCCCCTCTTCAGGTAATCAAACTCTTCGAAATCAGGCCAGACCCCTCAGGGAAAGTGGTGATGGCGAAGACGAGGACTCTGCTTTGTCCTGGAAGCCCCATCAATCTGCAGCTCATCGATAGAAAGTGCCCAGGTGCCTGAAAGCTTGCTTCAAATGCTGTACCCTCTTTCACTGGGCCCACTGTCTTTCCCCAGCGTTGAGGACCCAGCCTTGGCCACATTTGGAGAGGGGGTGTGATAAATTCCCACAAGGGGTTTCTCTGCTCATTCCTGCCCTTTATGACTTTCTTAGAATCCTGTCCCAGTGAGAGTGCCCATTTGGATAGGTGTATTTTTGATATTGCTTTTCTGATCTAAGACTTACTTCTAAACTTGTTGCAGCTGGAGGTGCCTCTCTTTCACCTCTGTAGTTTCTGCTTCAGCAATTAGAGTTTTTATGGGTTGAGGCAGTTCAAGGTTTGATGGACTTATAACATTCCCTCTCCCTCCCCACTGGCAACGGTTACATCAAGCGCAGGCAGTATCCTGTCTTGCTGAAAGAACTGACACATTTGCTATAAAATCACCTTGCTATTCATTGCCGTCCTATCTCATCTCACCAGGTTTATTTGCACTCACTTATGGAAGACCGACACTGCCCCTTTCTCAGTCTGGCAGGGATCCTTTCGGCTCTAGACATCACCTAATCAAGGGCAGCTCTCTGAACGCTTGTGATTTCAAATAAACCTGTTGGACTATAAACTGGTGTCATGTGATTTCTGATTTCTAATAATAATGATGTTGCCTAGCCCACCATCTTCCCACCGCGAAGCTACCACATTAGAAAATTTACAGGACAGGAACAGGCCCTTCCGCCCTTAAAGGTGGGTGGGCCCTCAAATTAGCCTACTCTATGTGAATAATTCACCAAGGTCAACTGAACTTGTCAAAAGCTAAAGTGACCCCAATATTACCATCATAGAAACCCTACAGTGTGGAAACAGGCCCTTCGGCCCTATAAGTCCACATTGACCCTCACAGCATTCCACCCAGACCCATCCTCCTATGACCCACACCTCTCTGAACACTCAGGGCAATTTAGCATGGCCAATCCACCTAGCCTGCAGGAGGAAACCCAAGCAGACACAGGGACAACATGCTAACTCCACACAGACATTCACCTGAGGATGGGATTGAACCCGGGTCCTTGGTGCTGAGAGGTAACAGTGTTAACCACTAAACCACTGTGCCTCATTATACAGTTGGCATTGGCCATCAGGCAGGAGTGGGATTTGTCCTTTTCTCCTTTGAAGTGCTTAAACTGTTGGCAAACAGTGCCCATTGTCCATCGGGGCCATTTCCGAGAGGATATAATGCACCTTCACCACTTTCTTTCCCACTCACATATTCTTTAAAGACCACCCCCGACTCCATGGAGGTTGGTTGCCAACTGGCCAATCAACACCCAGTTTTCTTACCCCATGGTCATTTCCCACTCTCGGGCTCTGCGGCAAGACATGATTGCCCTCGACAGATTGCAACAAAAAGTTGACTGGGCTCGTTGCCGGGTAGAGAGAGAGAGAGGCTTGTCCATTGAAGAGTGATTGAGTAGGTTGGACACATATTCCTTATGGAACATGCAAGAACGAGGGAGATTGGATTGAAAACTTCTTTGTGATTGACAGGGTGGGCACCTGAGAAGCAGCTTACACTTCCCAGGGGATTTGGAAGATACATAGTCTCAAATAAAGTGTCAAACGAAACGAGAAACTTGGTCAGCATGGACGAGTTGGACTGAAGGATCTGTTTTGGTATGATTCTATAACTGAGATGAAGAGGTTTGCGAAAAGAGAGTCAAATTGGACGCGAAACATTAACACTGTTATTCTCCACAGACATGCTGAGTTTCTCCAGCACTTGCTGTTTCGTATGAGATGTGATTTCTTCACTCGAAAGGGTTGCTCATCCTTGAATTCACTAATCTTGAGAGAAATGGAAGGTCAGTTGCAGAATATATTCAAGATAGAAGTTGACATATTTGAGGGGGAGGATTTAGGATTTAATTTAGGGTATCTGGGGAACCAAGGACCAGACTTTATTGGACAGTGCATTGATGACAGGAGCCAGAGGGTCATGTTCCAGCTGTACAGGACTTTGGTTAGAGATAATGTGAACTGCAGATGCTGGAGAATCCAAGATAACAAAGTGTGAAGCTGGATGAACACAGCAGGCCAAGCAGCATCTCAGGAGCACAAAAGCTGACGTTTCGGGCCGAGACCCTTCAACAGAGAGGGGGATGGGGAGAGGATTCTGAAATAAATAGGGAGAGAGGGGGAGGCGGACTGAAGATGGATAGAGGAGAAGATAGGTGGAGAGGAGAGTATAGGTGGGGAGGTAGGAGGGGATAGGTCAGTCCGGGGAGGATGGACAAGTCAAGGAGGCAGGATGAGGTTGGTAGGTGGGAAATGGAGGTGCGGCTTGAGGTGGGAGGAGGGGATAGGTGAGAGGAGGAACAGGTTAGGGAGGCGGGGGCGAGCTGGGCTGGTTTTGTGATGCAGTGGAGGGAGGGGACGAGCTGGGCTGGTTTTGGGATGCAGTGGGGGGAGGGGAGATTTTGAAGCTTGTGATACCATTGGGCTGCAGGGTCCCCAAGTGGAATATGAGTTGCTGTTCCTGCAACCTTCGGGTGGCATCACTGTGGCACTGCAGGAGGCCCATGATGGACATGTCGTCTAAGGAATGGGAGGGGGAGTTAAAATGCTTTGTGACTGGGAGGTGCAGTTATTTATTGCGAACCGAGCGGAGGTGTTCTGCGAAGCAGTCCCTGCTACAGTATACTACATTGGCAGATGTGCAGGTGAACATCTGCTTAAAAGACTTTCCATATTAATTCACAAGCTTCAAAATCTCCCCCTCCCCCATTGCATCCCAAAATCAGCCCAGCTCATCCCCTCCCCCCACCGCATCACAAAACCAGCCCAGCTCGTCCCCGCCTCCCTAAGCTGTTCCACCTCTCACCTATCCCCTCCTCCCACCTCAAGCCGCAACTCCATTTCCCACCTACCAACCTCATCCTGCCTCCTTGACCTGTCCATCCTCCCCGGACTGACCTATCCCCTCCTACCTCCCCACCTGTACTCTCCTCTCCACCTATCTTCTCCTCTATCCATCTTCGGTCCGCCTCCCTATTTATTCCAGAACCCTCACCCCATCCCCCTCTCTGATGAAGGGTCTAGGCCCGATACGTCAGATTTTGTGCTCCTGAGATGCTGCTTGGCCTGCTGTGTTCATCCAGCTTCACACTTTGTTATCTTGGACATTGGTTAGGCAGCTTTTAGAATGCTGTGTGTAATTCTGGTCTCTCTGCTTTAGGAAAGATGCTGTGAAACTTGAAAGGGTTCAGAAAAAATTTACAAGGATGTTGCCAGGTTTGGAGGGTTTGATCTGTAGGGACAGGGTGAACAGACTGGGGCTCTTTTCCCTAGAGCTTGAGGCTGAGGGGTAAACGTGTTTCCTTTTTCCTTTATTCATTCATGGGATGAGGGCATCACTGGCCAGGCAGCATTTATTGCCCATCCCTAATTTCCCAGAGGAGTGTTAAAGAGTCCAAGCCAGGTAAGGATGGCAGTTTCCTTCTCTAAAGGGCATTAGTGAACCAGATGGATTTTTCCCGACAATTGATTCACGGTCATTGTTAGATCCTTAATTCCAGATATTTATTGAATTTAAATTCCATCATCTGCCGTGGTGGACTTTGAACCTGGATCTCCAGAACATTATCTGGACTCTGGATTAACAGTCCAACGATAACACCACTAAGCCAGCACCTGCCCTCATAGAAATTTATAAAATCACGAGGAGCATGGGATAGGATTAATAACCAAGGCCTTTTTCCCAGGGTAGGGCATCCAAAACTAGAGGGCACAGGTTTAAGGTGAGAGGGGAAAGATATAAAAGGGACCAAAGAGGCAACTTTTTCACACAGAGGGTGGTGTGTGTATGGAATGAGCTGCCAGAGGAAGTGGTGGAGGCTGTTACAATTACAGCATTTAAAAGCCATCTGGATGGGTACATGAATAAGAAGAGTTTAGAGGGATATGGACTATATGCTGGCAAATGGGACTAGATTAGTTTAGGATATATGGTCAACATGGGTAAATTGGACCAAAGGGTCTGTTTCTGTCCTGTACATCTCAATGTGCATCTCCTTGGAGGCTGGCTTATCCTGGCAACAAAGTAGGTGTTGGATATGCACATTGGGCTGGGTATGTTAGAATGGAGCTTGTTGCCTAGGACTGAGCGCCTTCTCTTTTTTCACAGTCTGTGTTTGTGCAATTTAATTTCTCCACGGCAAACAGTGCTGCTGCCTTTGGGAGGCTGCGACTTTATTGGCGATAACAATTGTTATTCTGACTAAACGAATGCACAAACTTCCTTTCATACCATCACCTTCGAGGAAATAAAGTGGGGGAAGCGTAACAGATGAAGGCCATTCAGTCCATTCACATGGTCCACTCGATATGGTATCACCCAACATGCTGCAGTTATAAACTCTCCGGAACCATGGGCTTGCCTTGACATATTTCCAGCTGACAGGGTCACAGAGCAGTAGCCACTCTCGCACACTGGACAAGGCAGATGCAATAAGCAGTGAAGGGATTCTGGTGGCATCTCTTCAGGGTCACATTAGTCTGGTTACGCAGTAACCCAAAGCATGGAGAGGTTGGAACTGAATCTATATTCCACCAGAGGACTAGGGGAAAAATGGTGGAGTTGTGATAATGTTGCTGGCTAACTAATCCAGAAGTCCAGGCTTATACTCCAAGGCTGTGGTTTCAGATCCCACCACTGCAGTTGGTGTCTCAAGTACTGGATCAGAAGTAGGCTGCTCAGCCTGCTGCAACTGCTCTGTCAGTTGATCACAGCTGACATGGTTCTCAACCCCATTTTCCTGCCTTCACTTCATAAACTTTAATCATCTTATGAACTAATTCGTAGAGGATGGAACCCCATCACCAAGTCACCTTTTATTTACATGTGCACTGTACACTGGCTAGAGCCTGACAGCTCAGAGCCAGTCTCTGAGGAGATTCTGAATCCCCTGTTTATCTCTGGTGCTCAGGGCTCCCTGAATGGCCCAGATTAACAATAGACAAAAGGTGCAGGAGTAGGCTATTCGGCCCTTCGAGCCAGCACCACCATTCATTATGATCATGGCTGATCATCCACAATCAGTATCCTGTTCCTGCCTTATCCCCATAACCCTTGATTCCACTATCTTCAAGGATCTCATTGTCAACACTATCCACCTGGTTCTAACCATTACAATCAAGAATCATTACAATCATTACAATCAAGAACCTTTCTCTGTTTTAAATACGCTCAAAGATTTGGCCTCTATAGCCTTCTGTGGCAATGAGTTCCACAGAGTCAACACCCTCTGGCTGAAAAACTTCCTCCTCATTTTGGTTCGAGAGGGTCTTCGCTTCACTTTGAGGCTGTGCATTTGGGTCCTAGTCTCTCCTACTGATGGAAATATCTTCTTCACATCAATTCTATTCAGGCCTCTCAACATTCTGTAAGTTTCAATCAGATCCCTCCACACCCTTCTAAACTCCATCAAATACAGACGAGTCCTCAACCTGCTGGGATGGTTCATGTGAGCCTCCTCTGGATCCCTACCAACGCTGCACATCATTCCTTAGGTACAGGGCCCAAAACAGAAGGTGCAAGCCTCAGGCTGGGGAGGGCAAAATGCCAGAAGTAGAGTGTACTAGGCCACCCTGCACAGACAAACGCATGGGTCTATGCCAAACTATTGGAAGCAGTGCTTTGCACTGGGAATTATGCTGAAGCTGTTGTTAGATCCTTGGTTTGAAGTGGGAATGTTTGCCAATTATTGCACAATGCTCAGCACCATTCGTAACTCCTCAGACACTGAAGCGGTCCATGTTCAAATGCAACAAGATCTGGTCAATATCCAGGCTTGGGCTGACAAGTGACCAATAACATTCGCGCCACACAAATGCCAGGCAATGACTATCTCCAACAGATGATCATCTAACCACTGCCCTTCAACATCCGTTGACATGGTGCTACCATCACTAAATCCCCCACTATCAAGAGAGGTGGTCACACCACAGCTCAAGGGACAAGAGAAAGAAGGGAATGGACGGTCACCAGATAGTCCAGAAAGAACAGGCAGGTAAGGCAGGAGTCCCCTGGGCTCCCACACACGAACCGGTGTTCCATTCTGGAAGCTGATGAGGCTGCTAGTACCTCAGACGACTGCAGTCAGAACCAGGCTTCTGGCACCACGGCTGACGACTGTACAGTGGGGGAGGAAGCAGAAAAGAAACGCAACAGTGACTGAGGGTTCTTTGGTCAGGGAAACGGACAGGCATTTCTGCGGCCGAAGACGTGACGACAGGATGGTGTGTCCCTTCCCTGGTACCAGGGTCAGGGATGTCACTGAAGTGCTGCACGGCAGCCAGCGAGGGGGCAGTGATGAGTTAGAGGTCATGCCGGTACCAATGACACTGCAAAGTGAGGATCAAGATCTTACATTGGATAAAAAAGCAGGATCTCAATAGTCATTATCACTAGATTACTCCCGGGGCCACATGCTAGTGAGTTTGCAAATAGGAAAATAGGACAGATGAATGTGTGGCTCAAGAGGTGGTGCTAGAGGGTGGGTTTTAGATTCCTGGATCACTGGGAACGTTTTTGGGGAAGGTGGCGCATCTACAAATGGGATGGTCTGCTCCTTCATGCCACTCTTGATTGAGTGTGGGCCCAATGTCTAGGGCTGTCACTCTCACTTCACCTTGAAAGCTACAAAACACATTGGGACAAACATCCTTGCAGGTGAGTTTGCTAGTGCTGTTGGGAGGTGTTTAAACTAGCGTGGCAGGGGGAAGGGGCACAGAATATCAATTAAACAGGGACACATCATGTAAAGGAAGCAAGTTATGGTGAGTCCAGCTTTGTTGCGTGTGAGAAGAGTAAGGCAAGGTTAGACGATCTTTATTTTCTGGGGCAATAAACTGGTCAAGTGTTTTTTTTTTCCTTCATATTCATTCATGGGATGAGGATATTACTGGCAGCATTTATTGCCCAGAAGGTGATTAAGAGTCAACCACATTGCTGTGGGTCTGGAGTCACATGTAGGCCAGACCAGTTTCCTTCCCTAAAGGACATTAGCGAACCAGATGGGTTCACCCCCCTGACAGTTGACAATGGATTCAGTCATCATTAGATTCTTAATTCCAGATATTCATTGAATTCAAATTCCACCATCTGCCATGGCAGGATTCGAACTTGGGTCCCCAGAACATTATCTGTGTCTCTGGGTTAACAGTCTAGTGATAATACCACTAGGCCATCGCCTCTCCTGTCTTTGATGTTGCGGTGGGGGAACATTTAGGCAACAGCGGCCACAACATGGTACAGTTCAAATTGGCCAGGGATGGCCTGCAAAAGATGTTTTTGGTTTGGGATAAGGCAGATTTTATTAAAATCAGGCAGGATCTGGCCATAGTAGACTGGGAGCAGCTCCTTGTGGATAAGGCTATGATGGTGCAAAGGGGGGGCATTCAAACAAGAGCTGGGGAGAATGAAATAACCTCCTGGAGGCCGGTATCCTATCACCACGTCACCCTGTATTTGCTCATGCATAGTACATAACACTGACATAGCTAGATCAGAGCTGACTCTGAGAGTGAACAGAACCCCTGATCCGCTTGTTTATATCTGTCAGCCAGGGTTCCCTGATTAGACCAAGTTAATAGCCCCATCAGGGAACTCCTATTCTATGAGCTTATTGATTGGCAGAGCAGGGCTAATGGACCATCCTGTTCCTAATTCATGCATTTGTGTGCAGAGTTCAACTCTCCAAAGAGGAAAACTACAGAATTTGCAAACCTAGAAACACGGAATCTGCTTTGTTTCCTTATGGTGATGTTAATCAGCCTTAAATTGGAACGAATATTGGAAGGACATTAAATGGGAAAGACAATGTAGTGGAGATTACTAGGATCTGTTTAATGAATAATCAAATAGCCTGTTCGAGATTAAATAATCACACCACGTTTGTAAGGAAACTGTTAACGTACATTTGTTTATATTTTCAAAAAACATGATTTTTAAGCCACATCCGCGGATTTGAAAATGTACTCAGCAACCCTGCACCCCCTCCAACCACCACTGACTCATTAGGAATTTTTGAACTCCCAAATTTGGAACAGTTCCCTCCAACTTAACATGTGTGAACTGAAATTTCCTGAATCAAATAGGCTTTCAACAGGACTGAAGTCCAAAAGTGTGTGTGCTCCATCCTGCTGAGTTATAA